>NC_083383.1:15420000-15720000 GCF_031755915.1 Ziziphus jujuba | reverse complement strand
GAGAGACCGGAATTGCTTTTAATTTGTTCAAACTTCTGATAGACATGTTCATATAGATGTGAAACACAAAAATAAAAAAATAAAAAAATAAACTTGGATAGGTTGGAGGTAACATATCAAAATATAAAGCCATTTTAGAATGACTTTTTTTTCCCCCCAATTATATACCATATCTATTACATTATGGTGATTATCCCGTTAAGTATAAAAAGGCCCAAAATTACCAAGAGCTTCAACATAACTTCCAAAACATTATGGTCATTTCAGTGACCAAACCAAAATACCAATTGCAGCAATGTAATAATGATCCTCTATTCTGTTAGGGTAAAAACACTCTAAAATTTTCAACCAATAACAACTATGAGAAAATAAATAAAGAAGTAAATAATAAAAAAAAATCCAATAAACCACAGAAGAATCCTACCTTTCAGTAAGCAAATGAAATGTACTAGAAATACGAAGGAATCGAAGTAGAGCTTAATGAATTATTAAATAAAATGATGATAATGAATAAACGAAGGCCTACAAGGATTACGAGAGACAAAGGGAAAGTAAGAATGAAGATTGCTTTTGGCTCTTGTTGGGACGACAATGGTACGAGAATGATATCGGAAAATAGGAGGTTGAAGTAGGGTCGATGGTGGTGTAAGACGACTTTACCTGGTGGCTCTCCTCTACCTCTGGGTGGCTCTCACTCTCAATTGTAATTGCCTCTAGCTCTTGGTGGGACAATGGAGGTGTGAGGATGACATCGGCAAATGGCAATGGTGAAGTGGTTGAAGTGGCTACCAGAGACTATTAGTCTTCGAAAGGGAAAAGGAAACTAGAGGAAAAAAAAAAAAAACACCTAGAATGCGTTGAAGTGGCAACAACGATGGTATTTTTAAAAGGGAAAGGGAAAGTAGAGAAAAAAAAACCTTAGAATGTGTTTTGGATAGGAAAGGGGGAAAGTAGAGGGGGAAAAAAAAAACTTACAATACGTTTTGGAAAGGAAAAGGGAAAAGTAGAGAAAAAAAAAACAAAAAAAAAAGATGACAAATAAAAAAAAACAAAGCGCATTTTTGTCAGGATGAAACAAAATTTGGCTAGTTTTTAAAAAAGAAAAAAAAATTGCTATATTTCAATAATTGAATCGAGGAGTAGTAACTTTTCAAGAAAACCTAAAATCTAAAGCTCGAGCACAATTCAAAAAAGAAATTAGGTAGGCTATGGCCAAATTTGGGTAGGATTTTAGGTTGTTTTGAAAAGTAACCACTCTTCGATTCAATTGTTGAAATATAGCAAAAAAAATTTCTTTTCTAAAAACTAGCCAACTTTTGTTTCATTTTGACTAAAACGCCCTTTGTTTTGTTTTATTTGTTATCTTTTTTTTTTCCCCTCTACTTTTCCCTTTCCCCTTCCAAAACACATTCTAGGTTTTTTGTTTTTTTTTTTCTCTACTTTCCCCTTTTCCCATCCAAAACACATTCTAGGGTTTTTTTTTCTCTATTTTCCCTTTCCCTTTCAAAAATACCATCTTTGTTGCCATTTCAACCATATTCTAGGGTTGTTTTTCTCTACTTTCCCACTTTCCCATCCAAAACGCATTCTAGGGTTTTTTTTTTAATTTTTTTTTTATAGCTCTACTTTTCCTTTCCCTTTTGAAGAATAATAGTCTCTCATAGCCACTTCGACCACTTCACTGTTGCCATTTGCCGGTGTCATCCTCGCACCTGCATCGTCCCACCAAAAGCCAAAGGCAATCACGATTGAGAGTGAAAGCCACCCCAAGGTAGGGGAGAGCCACCGGGCAGAGCCTTCTCACACCACCATTGGCCCTAATTCGACCTAATATTCGCCGATATCCTTCTTGCACCATCGTCGTCCCACCAAGAGCCAAAAGCAATCTTCGTCCTTCCTGTCCCTTTGTCCCTTGTAATCCTTGTAGTCTTCGTTTATTCATCATCATCATTTTATTTGATAATTCATTAAGCTCTGCTTCGATTCCTTCGTATTTCTAGTACATTTCATTTGCTTACTGAAAGGTAGGATTCTTCTGTGGTTTATTGGATTTTGTTTTATTATTTACTTATTTATTTGTTTTCTCATAGTTGTTATTGGTTGAAAATTTTAGAGTGTTTTTACCCTAACGGAATAGAGGATCATTATTACGTTGCTGCAATTGGTATTTTGGTTTGGTCACTGAAATGACCATAATGTTTTGGAAGTTATGTTGAAGCTCTTGGTAATTTTGGGCCTTTTTATACTTAACGGGATAATAACCATAATGTAATAGATATGGTATATAATTGGGGGCAAAAAAAAAAGCCATTCTAAAATGGCTTTATATTTTGATGTGTTACCTCCAACCTATCCAAGTTTATTTTTTTATTTTTTTATTTATGTGTTTCATATCTATATGGACATGTCCATCAGAAGTTTGAACAAATTAGAAGCAGTTCCAGTCTCTCTTTTTCTTTTTTTCTTTTTTTACGAGTCAATTTGTCGTTGTGCTTTGACTTTGCAATTACTTTTTTACATTTTTTATACATTATTTTTTTATATTATATATTATACTATTTAAATCAAGTTAGCCATAGGATTTCATGACAGTAAATAACTTTTTAATTTATGCAGCTTCAAGATTTCATATTCAAATTTTGCCTTTCAGAATACATTTGTAAATATGTATGTAGCTGGCAATTTAAATTGCAAAGAGCCATAGTTATCATTGATGGTGCCTTTTTAAAAAATTCAATGTACTTTGTATGCTAACTTATTAAATGTATCCTTATTAAGTCATGGTAGGTTCTTATTTTCTTGCAAAATAGACTTTTGTTGCTATGAAATAAGTTGCCTTACAGAGAAGGGGATGAAAAGCATTTGAGTTGATTGCTGGTAACAAATATATAGATGAAATGTTATGGGTGCATTTCATGTACACATGGTGATCAACATATGACCTTTTGTTGCTGACTTGTATATTAGTTGCTTAATATGGTGATTGCTTTCATGGTTTTCTTTTTATTATGAATGATATTTTGGTTATATGCCTCTGCAATATGTGATTTTATTTATACTATAGAGCATAAGTATCATCATAAGCCATATTGACTACAAGATTTGTATGTAACACCCCGTCTTAAAGTACAACGGAAATTTTTCAACTTTGACCGAGATGACTGTTGACCGTTGACCCAAGGGGTTAAAAATTGACTTTTTGATTCGGATGGAATTGTAGGTTGACTGAGGTACCGTTACGAAGTACACGTTGGCACGAGTTCGTAGACTAGTAGCACATCCGATTTGGACATGTGGTTTGAAAGTTATGGACCTGTAGAGTTTTTCAAATACTGTATTATTTTAATATTATTTTAAAACGTGTAATGATGTGCTACGTGTGACTTAATAAATGTGACCATGTGTCACCATGTTGAGATGCCACATGTCAACCATGTTTAATATCATATTATTTGATATAATAATATTATTTAATTATTTTTAATTTATTTTCTTTTTCTTTCTTTTTCTTTTCTTTTTTCTTTTTTTTTTTCTTTTCCCCCACGTGGGAAAACACCCCCCCCCCCCGAGCCTTCTTCTTCTTCTTCTTCTTCCTCCTTCTTCCTTTCCTTTCCTTCTTCCTCTCGGACCGTCGCCATTTCTTCGTTTCCGGCCACCACCTTGCTACACGTGCCGGCCAGAGATGAGCGGGGGATGGAGGCGAGCTCGGCTTCAAAATTTCACAGCCACCAGTCGCCGAAAATTTTCTCTCTCCTCTTTTCTTGTGTTTTTCGGCCAACCCAGCTCGACCCATACCTCTATCCCACCATTTTTGACCCCTCCGAGTCCATTTCCAGGGTTAGATTGCCCAAAATCCCCACCGTTTGAGAGATCCCTCAAGTTTAAACTCGGCCGAAGCTTTCTGACCAAATTCCGGCCACCGCCGGTTGAGTTGAGCTCAATGGAGGTTGGTAATGTGATCCTCATCTCACAAGCTTTCCATAGACATATAATTTGTCAATTTTGGTTAACGTTTGTGTTAGACCCCCCCGGATACCGGGTATTATTTATCCGAATAAAATATTAATTTATTTGAGATGTGTAATGTTGTTGTTTTAGGAGCACGGGTGAGTCGTGGAATTGATCCCATGGAGGATCTTGGATTAATTACATGCTCGAGGTGAGTGACCCACCTTTAAAAAAATATTTTGGGTAATTAATTATATTTAATTGGTGTTTAATTGATATTTGGAATTATGCTCATGTGGTGCAATTTAAATATAATTGTGGAAAATTATTATTTTATAAGTGCGTATATGTTTGTTGGTGCTAAACGTAAATTTTGGGTTATTAAGAAATTCCCGATTATTATTTTATTGTGATTTAATTGTAATTATTACGCATGAGCAAGGTATTTTCATTAATTAATTGTGTGTGGTTTTTATATTATTTTTTGGGCATCATTGGTTTAAATATTTTTAAGGAAATTATTTGTTTAAATTGGTGGTTTCAAATTTTATAATTATGTCCGTGGAATATTATTTGTTGGACCTCGTGTTACGAGAAAAATTATTTTTATATCGTTATCGATGGTTTCATACCGAGTATGTTAAAGAAAAATGTGGGATGGTGAAATTGAAAACTGGTATATTTTCCACGGTGATTTTTGGAAAAATCGGTACGGTAATAATTAATTTAATAATTATTTTAGACGCACTCATACAGTATTGGTGTTCCGGTGTATATGTGGTTAGCGCGCAAGTTATTATGTCTCCCGTGAGTTGCCATTGGACCGAGGGCAGGCAAGTTTTATAGTGCACATAGCCGCCCCCCTCCTTGGCCGGGATGACGGTTTTAGCAGCAGTACTATCGGGACGCCGAAGTGCCGTATGCAAGTTTCTCTCTTTAATCTCCCCGCCAGTCGGTGCTCGGGACGCTGGGTATCGGAGGGCATCACTGGTATATAGTGTGGTGCGTCAAGTATAAATTTTCGGATGGAAATTTCAAACCCCAAAGTGTTCAAAAAAAATTATTTATTATATTTTATTGCATTTTATTTATATTTGGGGTATTTATCTATTATTTATTAAATTAATTGATTCCTTAGTTTTCGGGAAATACGAATAACGGGTTTTGTGAAAATGTTTTAAAAGGGGAATATTTCCAACGGAATAGATAGTGAGAGTTTTGAGAGAAAGTATTACTTTCAAATGTTTATTATTTATTTATCTATTTAATTGTTGGTATTAATTAAATTCCTTTATCTGTTATATAATTAATATTAAAAGTGTTCAGTAGCTAGGGTCACTCACTGAGATGATTAGTATCTCACGTTTTTAAATTCCGTTCCCTTAGGTCCAGGTTGGGAGACGTTGATCGTCTGGGGCGAGCCCGACATTTCGGTTCATTACCGAAAGTCCAAGAAGTATTTCTTCCCTTTTTCCTCTCCATCTTGTATTGCTTCTTTATCTGTCATTCTTTATCTGTATACTGTATTGGACGCATTTTATTAACTATGCACTGATTCCTGTTATTTATTTGAAGTGCTGAAAATTTGTGGAATTATATTGTAGTATTGTGGGAGGAATAAGGGGACAAATATAGAAGTGTATTTTCAAGTCAGGAAATTTGTGGTAAGTCCAACCCTTAGGGGAGGTTCTACCGAATTTTCCATTGGAGGGTCCGGTAGGGTTTTCCGGGGATCAGGGCTTATCTAGGGTTCTGGTGAGGAATTTTGAACGGGTCCTGACATGTAAGTATGTATTTATCATGTCCTATAGTTCTTTAAGAAGCTAATGTTCTATTATAGATAGAGTTTATAACAATGCATGCTCTGAGTGATCGCAAGTGTACATTTGATGTTTCATAAATCCTAGATTTTCACATATCTTTTGGAGTGTACAGGAAGAGAACTCTAATTTATATGTGCAAGTTTCTACTTATTTTTTGGTTTTCATTTTATAGGTAATTCTTAATGAAACAATTTCGAGTAGTTTTGCATGTATTCTTCTGTTTGCATGTATTCAAGATTCTTTGCACCTATTATCTGATATCCTTCAGTTATATATTTGTTTTTCCTTGTGTAGATGTACAACATCTTGTCCTCCAAAATCTCATTCGTTTGGAAGTCATGGCTTTTAATTTTGATAGTTATAGCTTGAAGATTGAAGTTGAAATTCTTGAATTCTAGAGATGTGGGAAATTGGGTTTGGAAGTGGTACTGTAGAAGATGATGATGTGGCCATGGTGATGATATGGTATTCCATGTGGCATGCTAAGGTGTCTCAGTGTTGAGGTGGCTATGATGACATGAAAATTGTGTATTTTTATTTTGGCTACGTATTTATTTATTAGTAATATTTTTAGGTATTTTCAAATAGTATTTAATACCACTATTTTTTATTCCCTATGGATATAGGACAGTACACAGTATAGGTTGAAGCTTGCTCTGCCGGGTTCTTCTTAGTATGGAGATGTCTTTGCCAAGGAAATTTCTGTATGATGTTGAAGTCATTTGTTAGTTTGCTCTTACGTATAATGTACTTTTAGCTATTTTTTTAGTACTTATCTTGTACTAGGTGTATGTTTATATGAAACTCTTTTCTGACCAGTGTCCAATTCTTATTTGAAACAGGTACTAGGCTAAAGTTCTTAAGCTGGATTTACTGTAGGTGTGCAAGCCCAGTATGCTCCTATAATTTTAGAGGACAACCCGATCGGCTGGCATGGCCCCAGTGTCTATGGTAGGAGGGGGGGGCCTGATATGCAAGGTTATGAAGAAGAGGAGGAGGTTGGAGTGTAGAATTAAGCAATGATTTGATTCGGCTATTGCCACCATTGTCCATTGTACTACAAATTTTTTAAATGAATTTTTTAAAGCAATTATGCAATAAAATCATAACGTAAGTGTAATGCAATTTTTGTTGAGCATATTAATTGGTTAAGCTTATAAATTATCACATTTTTATATTTATTGGTCCATATGCGTTTGTTGAATTTTATGTGTATGAGTT
The DNA here is from genome assembly GCF_031755915.1 of Ziziphus jujuba. Lineage (NCBI taxonomy): Eukaryota > Viridiplantae > Streptophyta > Magnoliopsida > Rosales > Rhamnaceae > Ziziphus > Ziziphus jujuba. The sequence goes on along the minus strand of NC_083383.1, from coordinate 15,713,008 downwards.
ACATTTTTGCTGAATTTTATAAGAATATTTTATATAGTTCTATATAAGTTATGATGATGGGTTTTGATGTTCATTTAATAAAGATAATGATGGATTTTGATGTAAAGATAACTAATTTACTTTCTTAAAAAGTGGCATTTTTTATTAGGATTCATTTTTGCACAATCCCATTAGGTGTAGATTAGTACCAAAATCTGGAAAATTTTTCGCTTATCGAAAAAAAATTTCCTCTTGTGAAAATCAAATTCTACCTGTCTAAAAAAATTTCCTCCTGTCAGAATTCAATTTTCTCAAGTTGGAAAATCATTTCTAATAGAAGAATTAATTAATATTGGGGTATAAAAAATGAAAATGAGAGTGGAGACAAAATATATCATGAATTCACAAAAAAAAAAAAAGGAAAACTATTAAACTAAAGTTTAGCAAACATTACCATCGAGTAGAATATGTATCCATGATACAAAATAATCGTTAAAAGACATAAATTTAAAATGCATAATACATTAAATTATAAATCTCTAATTCGAAGCATAAGAAAATGGATTTGTATATCTCAGCCTATAATGTACAACTCTACCTATAAGAAAACGGTAACCATTATATTTTGACCATTTCGATACTCCCAATGACCACCATCATTTCGCACCAATGTTTTATCGCATAAAATTGCAATTACAATATCATCATCTTCCATTTCACTACAAAATTAAATGAACAACATTTAACTAAATTAATAGATTTATAAAAATATAGATAATATTAACATATTAATTGTCTCAAAAAAATTGATTCTATTTTTTTTGCCAAATATAATATTTTCCTACTGGCGGAAAACTAGTGAAAAATAAACAAAAACTTAGCGGAAAACTAGCGAAAACTGACAAACTGGCAGAAAATGGTGGAAGTTCATCTTTTTCGCCAATTTTCCTATGCTTTTATTGGTTTTCACGAGTTTTTAGATCTACAAATTTTTTTTTCCATTTTCCCACCATATATAACCTAAATACCTCTAAACTCAAATATAACAGCTCATAAATTAATTTATTACATATCCATATTAAAAAATTCTTTAAAAATATCAATTCATTTAACAAAAATATTTTTTCATTTAATTAAAATAATTTAGAAGTTTAGTCTGTTAAGAGGAAGAAAAAGAGAAAAGTTGTACCTAAGTTTAGCTTCAAAAGTGAGAAAATACAAGAAAAAGAGAGTGAGAGCAGGTGCTAAAATCGATCGAGTAAAAAAAAGTTTTAGATGAATTGGTGTTTCTTTAAGGAAGGAGGGAAAAGGAAAAAAAAAAGGGTGATATGTTTTGTAATTTTTAGTTTAACCAAGGATATTTTTGTCCATAGTTGGTTAGTTTTTAAGAAAAAAAAATTTTGCTATTTTTCAATTTTGGATGTGGCAAGTGGCTATTTTTCAAAAAAACCCCCAGGACTTTTTCGAGGTGGTTGGATTGGCTTTTGAACTTTCAGACTTTTCTTACATCCCTGATTTTAAACTCTATTTCTTAGGTCAAATAGTCTTTATAATTCTAGTAAATCATCTACAAATCATTTATGTTGATTTAAAACTCCTGTGAAATTAAAATCTAATGACAACAAGTTCACTTTGTGATGATTCAATCATATGATGACAAATTTCAGCATGCAAATGAATTTCGACCATCTCAACACAGCTTTAAATTTAATTTCTTTGGTTTGATAGACATTAATTTTGGAATACAATCTTTGGGGTTTCTTTTGGGATCTAAATTTAAAGACAACAAGATGTTTTGGTAATAATTCTTTCACGAGATGGCAAATTTAAGCTCATCAAAGTGTTTTGATATTCTCACTATTATTTTAAACTTAATTTCTTAGGTCAAATAGTCTTTCATACTCAGTACAACGTTTAAAATCATTTTATTTTTAATTTTAACACATGTGGGATCAAAATGAAAAGACAACAAGATCTCTTGGTAATGATTCTTTCATGAAATGACCTATTTTAGCTTCCAGATGAATTTTGATCTATTTTCAACAATTTTAAACTTGATTTCGAGGATCAGATAGTGTTTTCTACTCAATGCATCGATTACAAATCACATATTTTGATTTAAAACTCTTATGAACTAAAAATGTTAAGACAATATATTCCCTTGGTAATGTTTCATTCATAGGATGAGAATTTCAGCCTATCTACAGATGTCTTTTGAACTCCTCGCAAAAAAATTAAATTTAATTTTTTGGGTCCAATAGTCTTTTCTGCTGCAATATAAGTTTGGAATATTGGAATATCTTTATTTCTGAATTAAAATTCCTATGGCTTCAATACCTAAACATGTATTTAAAAGAATAGTTATTCCTTAAAAAAATTTAAAATTTATATTCCTATATTCTAATTTAGATAATTTTATGAATGTCTTTACTATATGTTGATAAATTTATATTTAGATAGATTATCAATGTATTAAAAATATGTAAATAAATATAATAATTTAAATCAACTGTTACAAATTTGAAATCTTTTACCCCAAAAAAAAAAAAAGAAAAAAAAAAGTCTAAACCCAATTTTAATTGTATATTATTACCAAATATATCAATAGAAATAATTATTTATTTTTCCATTTTTTATTCTCATTAATAATTATTTTTATTTTATCAGTTATAAATATTTTATATACCAAAAATACCTCTTATTCTTATTTTGTACAGTTGCATATATGATTTGGTAATTATTTTAGGTTGACTGATTTTGTATTACCTATTACCTTTTAAAAGACATATTATACTTCTATTTAACTAGATCATCTTATCAATGAAAATTCATAATTGATATCATACCTTGATATCGTTCTCTACATAGTATCAGAGTTGTTATGCTTTCACAAGCCTTACTTGGTGTCTTGCCAATGCTATACCACCATTCTTCACAACATCATTCCTTATAGTGTGTCCTACGTGTTGTGCTCACCCTCTCATGACTTATCTGCATAAATTTTGCACTTAGGCTCCTCTTGGTCTCCATCTATTACTCCCCATGTGCATGATCTTGTCTTTGATAATCATTATCAATCGTCACTCTCAATCTTCATCTTTGTTATCTGCCTCATCCACTAGTTCGTGTTTTCGAGTATGTTATTCTCCTTTATGATCTTTTGATCTAGATTTGCCTTGTATATCTTTTTTCCAAACCACCCCTCCACTATTTTTTATAAGAAGTAAAAATAATATCTCTACAAACTTAATCCTAAATTTTTTGCTGCCCTTAAAAACCAATTTCACTGTTCCATGCATGTGAGCAAACATATATTTCGCAAACCTATGGGTATGGTCTCTATGTGGCCCTAAAGCCTGGTAGGCTTGTAGTTCTTACTTGGCCCAATCCTGTCTTGTCCAAGGGGCCTAGTGAAAGACCTATGCATTCATTTCTCTTTTCAACCTTACAAAACTCAATGGTTTGGATGAAATTCGAGGGGAAGATCCAAGAGGCCTAGTGAAAGACCTATGCATTCATTTCTCTTTTCAACCTTTTCAATCTTTGAATCACAGTTGTACTCAAATCCCTCTCCACCCCTATAATCTAGCCCTTTGAATGTAATTCTCAAAGATTCCAATTACAAACACATTTTTAGAGCACTCAAATTCTCTTTTTTTATCTTTATTTTCTGTAGGTCTAACATCTTTGAATCCTTATGCTCTTTTTTTATTACAACATTGACAATTTGATAAAAAAAGATCATGTTTAAACTCCTAACTTATTTGATTAACCATCTGCTAATTTTGTAGTCAAGGAAATAGCCTGTTATCAATCTCTTTCCCCAATTAATAAACAAAATGCTACTTGAGTTCTCTTGTCATTATCCCTATTATGGAATCAAAGAACAAAACTAAAACAATTCTAACACAAATACACCAAGATTTATTGAGGTTCGGCAAATTGCCTACATCCTCATTGCTCTAGTGAGAGCCTTTGTTTTTCTTATTGAGTTTCTGGTTTTACAAGTCTAGTTTCAGAGCTACAATGGTGGAATCACAAAGACACCCAAAACCAACCCAAGTCCCTTTTTACACCCTCTCTCATTGTGTTTCCCAACTTGATTCACTCATAACCTCACAAAGAACAACAATGGAAAATCACAAAAGAAAACAAAACCACTTTCTGGAACTTTTTCTCACTTTCTGCAACTTGAAGGGAAAGAATAAAAGCCTTGCCTTTTTGAAGAAGAAGAAGATCACCTCTATACCAGCAACGTATAATCTGTCCATTATGAAAATTGGGTGCAAAATTAAAGTTTTACCCTTAATTAATGATGTGGCATTGAAGTGCACCGTTTTGTCCACTACCAGCTTTAATTTCATTCTTCTTCTACACCAGTTCTTGTAAATACAACAGTAAAAACAAAACAAAACACTAGAATTTGAGGATTAATACTTCACATATCTCCACCTAATCCTCAAATTCATATTCAACAGAAACTCATCACCATCCCAGAAAAAAAACCAACTATCACCATATCAGCCTACTTCAATTCGAAGCAGATTTTTGCAAGTATTAAACTTGCCAACAGGGAGTACCTTTGTACCCATATCAGAAGGATTAAACTCGTGGGAATTTTCTTCAATTTAAATATCTGTTAAGCAATCATATCTCGAATGAAATGGTATTTAACTTGAATATGATTAGACCTCTCATGAAATACTGGATTCTTGCACAAATGAGTGGCACCTGGACTGTCTGAATATAACACCATTTCATGATCAAAAGCTTTAAGCTCTACCAACAAACCCTTGAGCCAAATTACTTCTTTCGCAACCTTTGTTGTTGCCATGTACTCAGCTTCAATTGTTGATAAGGCCACCACAGGTTGCAGCTGAGACTTCCAACTTATGCAATTCCCACTCAAAGTAAATACATAAAAAGATATAGACTTCCTTCTATCCCTATCCCTAGCATAGTCAAAATCCAAATATCCATTTAGTTCAACCCCACTTGAATTCATTTTATAAACTAATCATTCATTCATTGATTGCTTCAAATACCTTGAAGCCATTGCATTGCCTCCCAATGATCTCTATTTGGATTGGCCATATATATACTTAGGACAATAATGGCATGAGCTAAATCCGGCCTTGTACATATCATGATATACATCACAGATCCTATAGCATTTGAATATGGTATCGCCACCATATCTTCCTTCTGTTGCTCTATAGATGGATATTGATTACTTGACAATTTGAAATGTCTACCAAGAGGGACATTAGCAGGTTTTGTACCTTCCATAGAGAATTTGGAAATCACTTTCTGTATATATGATGATTGTAGAAGCTTCATCTCATATTTAACCTTGTTTCTCTCAATTGTAACTCCCAAAATTTTCTTGGCTTGTCCAAGATCTTTCATATCAAACTTAGACTTGAGTAATTCCTTCACAAAGTGTATAACTTTATCATTTGGACCTGCTAGTAACATATCATGCACATATAATAGGAGATACACAATTTTGTCAGTCTTAGGATCCTTAAAATACAAACAACTATCAAAGTTGCTTTTCTCAAAACCAGCCTTCACCACAAAGGAATCAAACATTTTACACCACTATCTTGGTGATTGCTTAAGTCCATAAAGTGATTTATTAAGCAAACATATTATCTCTCCACCTTTTTTTCTTAATCTCAAAGCCCTTGGGCTGCCTCATGTATATGGTTTCTTCTAATTCTCCATTAAGAAATGCTGTCTTAACGTCCATCTGCTCTAACTCCCAATTAAATTGAGTTACTAAAGCCAACATGACCCTAATAGTTGTATATCTAATAATCGGAGAGAAACTTTCATTGTAGTCTATGTCTTCCACTTGTGTGAACCCTTTAGCCACTAACCTAGCATTGAATCTCACTGGCTCAGACTTTCATGCCTTCCCTGACCTTGTAAATCCATTTACAATCTACAATTTTTTGATTTGATGGTGCTGGTACTAAGTCCCAAGCCTTATTTTGATGAAGTGACTCCATTTCTTCAACCATAGCTTCTTTCCATTGTATAGCTTGCTTTGATTTCATAACTTCCAAGGAATTCCTTAGCTCATTGTCCGTGAGATCTTGAAATACCACCAAGGCATAAGCTATGAAATCTGCATAACTATACTTCCTATTTGGTTTCACTTGCCTCTTTGCTCTATCTTGGGTAAGTACATATCTAGGTGAAGATATAATCTCGTGTCTTGGACTTGATGACTGCTACCTTGCTTGTTCATCTTCTGAATCTTCATCAAATTGGACAAATGTATGTTTTTCTAGTTGAACGACACTTGTAGGTTCAACAACAGCTTTAACTGATGACTTATCACTCAGATTTTCATCCTCTTGACTCTCCACGTCACGAAGTAAGTTAAAGCTCCTTGATTCCAGCTTGTTATTCATCTCGTTTCCTGCATTATTAGTATCTTTGCAAGGCATAAAATTTTCATCAAATATCACATCTCTACTTATAATAACTTTAAAACCATGATTTTTCTTATCCCAAAGTCTATAATCTTTAACACCTAAAGGATAATTTAAGATGACACATTTTATACTCCTACGTTCCAATTTTCCTTCAGATTGATGGACATATGCAACATAACCGAAAATTCTAAGCTTGATGTAATCAGGTTTCTTACCAAGCCACACATGCTTTGGAGATTTAAAATCTAAAACAGTAGATGGTGATAAATTTACTAAATGCATATTTGTCATAACAGCCTCACCCCAAAACAATTTAGGCAATTTGGATGAAACAAGTATACATCTCACTTTACCAAGCAAAGTTCTATTCATCCTTTCAGCTACACCATTCTGCTGTGGTGTGTGCTTTACAGTTCGGTGTCTTAGAATGCCATGAGATTTACAAAAGTTATCAGATTATTTATTACAAAATTTAAGTCCATTATCGGTTTCAAGGCTGTAATAGGTTTATTGGTTTGATTTTCAACAAGCAATTTCCATTCTTTGAACCTAGTAAATGGTTCATCTTTAGTTTTCAGCAAGTAAACCCAAACTTTTCTAGAAAAATCATCAATTATGGATAAAAAAAATACCTATAACCACTTTGTGTTTGTACCTTGGCAGGGCCCTACAAATGCATATTCTAACATAGATTTAGCTCTACTTGTATTTAAGTTAAAACTAAGCCTATGTAGTTTTCCCAAAATACAATTTTCACAAAATTCTAGCTTGCTGACTATGTCCTTACCAAAAACATTCTATTTATTCAAGTAGTACAAACTTTTCTTACTAATGTGACCCAACCTATCATGCCACAAAACAGTTTTACCAATTGATGAACTAACAGAAGCATTACTAGAATTAGTCACTGTTTTACCAAGCAATACATACAAACTATTCTTTTTCACACCTTTAATAAGAACAAGAGAACCCTTAGTCACTTTCATAGTACCATTTTCAGTTTTACAAGAAAAATCAGATTTATCAAGCATACCAAGAGAAATTTAATTTCTCTTCAAATCAGGAACATGTTTGATAGAGATAACAGTCTTAGTAATACCATCAAACATCTATAGTTGCACATTACCAATGCCAACCGCTTGACATGACATATTGTTTCCTAAAAGGACTGGACCACCATCACACTTAGTATAAGATTGAAAACAACTTAAATCAGGGAAGATATGGAAAGAACAACCTGAGTCTAAGACCCATTCAGAATTTGCTTAATTTGAAGACACAACTAATACCTCTGCAGAATCCAAATCGGTATAGGCTACAACAAAATCACCATTCTCTTGGTTTTTTTCTTTCTCATCTTTCTTTTTCTTGAAACAATTTCTAATAAAATGACACTCTCTTTTGCAATAATAGTACCTCCTGCCTCTAATTCTAGATTTTGATCTAGAATTTTCTCTAGACTTGCTCCTATGGTCATTCTGATCCCAATTTCAAATGGTATTTCTACCTCTCACATCAAGCCCTTCCCCTTTAGACTCAAATTTCAATTCCAAATCTCTGGACTTAAGAGCACTCACTACAATCTCTAAAGATAAAGAATCTCTACCATATTTAATGGCATTTTTAACTTCTCTATAAGTATTAGGCAAAGAGTTCAACAATATAACAGCATTATGTTCATCATCAAACATAACTTTACAGTTTACAAGATTCAAAATTAATTGATTAAAAGTATCAAAATTAGCATTCAAATCTTTAGATGTATCTATTTTAAAACCAAAAAATTGCTCAAGTAAAAGTATCTGGTCTGGTAGAGATCTCACCAGGTAAAGTTGTTCAAGCTTTTGCTATATCTGAGAAGTAGTTTTGACATCATCAACCTTTCTTAATACGTTATCAGAGAGATGGAGGATGATCATACTCATAGCAATTTCATCAATCTCCAATTTCTTGTCTCCGGTAATATCTACTCCATATGAGCCATCGATTGCCTTTGCAACCTTCATTTGGACCAATATAGCTCTCATCTTCTTACGTCAGCGCAAGATATCTCCCTTGCCATCGAAGACCTCAATCTCTAATTGTGTATACATTATTGGAATTGCCCAAACCCAAAGCTTTCACCAAGATTCTTGAACAAAGAATCACAAAGAATTAAAGGACTCAAGCTCTGATACCATTGTTATGGAATCAGAGAACAAAACTAAAACAATTCTAATACAAAGACACCAAGATTTATCGAGGTTCGACAAATTGCTTATGTCCTCATTGCTCCAGTGATAGCCTCTATTTTTCTTATTAAGTTTCTGGTTTTACAAGCCTAGTTTCAAAGCTACAATGGTGGAATCACAAAGATACCCAAAACCAACCCAAGCCCATTTTACACCCTCTCTCATTGTGTTTCCCAACTTGATATGCTCATAACCTCACATAGAACAACAATGGAAAATTACAAAGAAAACAAAACCACTTTCTCGAACTTTTTCTCGCTCTCTGCAATTCGAAGGGAAAGAATAAAAGTCTTGCCTTTTTTGAAGAAGAAGAAGACCACCTATATACCAGCCATGTATAATCTATCCATTTTGAAAATTGGGTGCAAAATTATAGTTTTTCCCTTCATGAATGATGTGGCATTGAAGTGTACCGTTTTGTCCACTACCAACTTTAATTTCATTCTTCTTCTACACCAATTCTTGTAAACACAGCAGCAAAAACAAAACAAAACACCAAAATTTGAGAATTAATACTTCACAATCCCATTCTCCATCTTAATCTTGCCATACACTCTTCCCATTATCCCATTCTACATCATAATCTTTGTTGGGTCTCCAAATCTGCATCTTCTGATACAAGATTGATCATTCCACATTTTAGGGAAAACCCAACAATCTTTTGAACTTAAATTGGATCCAAATCAACTCATCTTCAATTCTCTCATAAAAGAAGCCCACTGTTTATGGACTATTTACCATAATATCCACCTTGAAACTCAAGAACATCTATGCAATAATACATATGCTATTGATGGAACCTTTGTGCACTTTATTGATTATACTACCATAATCTCAGTAGTGCCCTCATGCAGGTAGACTAGGGGTAAGCCATGCACCTATATTTTGAATGAGCAGTGATCAAAAGAGACTTGCATCAAAGCTTTATCAGCATGCCATTCCTTCAAGTTTATGTGGGCATCGTTGATGGTCCATGGCATGTTCCCGCAAACTTTCACCTTGTCCTTCCTACTTCCGCAATAGAACTTGAAGAAATTCTTTTCAATTTTCTCGATGCTGATTTAACACTTTAGTTTCCACATTTTTTAGCATTGTTTCCACTATAGAATTGTATTAAGACCCTTATGAATAATGATTTCCCCAATAAAACCTTCTATGTAAGGTTGTCATTCCTTTCTCTTGATCCAAGGGACATGGCCTAATAATGGTTGCTATCTGGTCAAAACTTTCTTTCAAAAGCCTTCCATCCTTAGAATCCTTTAAGATATAATTCTTAAAGATAAATAAATAAATAAATAAAACCAAAGCAGATTTCTTAAGACTGAGAACACAGTTGATAAATCAAACCAAAGAATTGATCACCACAAAAATAAATGGAAATTCAAAGAAACTAAAACGAAATGAGAACCTACACTAACCCCTTTTGATCCGCCTCACTTATCAAGGTGCTTGAACCTGTGAGGAAGAAAATATGTTCACCCTAACTAACGTCTAGTCATTGCTGGTGTTTTTTGGACGTCATCAAGGTATCAACTCTTAGTGAGGCTCTAGACAAACATTGTTGTAAAGCCTTCATCAAATATTGTTAATAATTTTTTTAAAAAGTAAATTGCATTTTTTATGTTAAATATATTTTTAAAAAAAAGCTTTTTGAGGTAAATTTTGATAATAAAATTGTTTTTTGATTGATAATGAATTGTACAAGTGGCAAGTTCTAATATTTTTTTAAAATAAATGAGAGAATGCAATTAAAACACATATACGATTTATATTTATACGATAGACATTGGTACAATTGGAAAATCGAAAATTAGATACATGAATTTATAGAAAACAAATATATATGTATGTACACACACACACACACACACACACACACACACACACACACACACACATATTATAAGAATAAACAATATAAAATCATTAAATTAATAACAAGTAATAGGTAATATAAGGGGAAAAAAAAAAAAACTAATAACTAATAAGATTACCTTCTTCTAGAAGCTTTTCGAATCAGAAATTTGTACATTATGTATAGTGTGTAAGAAAGATTAAATAATTTATTTAAAAATTCAGTGAATGAAAATAAAAATATAAGAGTAAAATGAGAAAGTTCATGAACAGAGATATTTTAACCTATCTATTTCTTTTTAACTACAAAAGACTTAATATAAATATTGAAAATAAACAATTTAATATTTTGGTAAAATAGAATGAACAGTTGATTGATATTATTTTCCAAACAAAATATGTATAGAATATACATACTAAATTATAGTTAATGAAAATATTTTTTTAAAAAATCAATTTATATTTTTTGTCAAAAATTTTATTCTATATTATTTAATAAATAAAGACTAGAGCATATAAAAATATATATATATAATAATTTTTAATATAATTTTTTATTTAGACCCCTTCAAGAGGCATAGGCCGCTGATACTTTTGTTTTTTTTTTTAAACAAATCATTTAATTTACAAATTATTCAAAAAAATTTATATTTTATAATTTAAACCCGTATTTTCATAAATATAAATAAAAATATTTAATCACTCAAACTTACTGCTTCTTTAGATCACCAATATCTTAAATCAGCTCGGACATCATTTAAATGATCGGACTCTGTCATCCAATTCTTTTATTGGTTACAATTTGTTGCAGGTGAGTTGCTACTTTTTAAGTGGACTGTTTTGGATAAAGTCTATGATTTGTTATTATGATAGAATCTACTAATTTTGACTTGGTACACTAACCAATAACCTAATGTTTCCTCTTATTACCAAAAAATTCTAAGGTTTCCTTTAATCTTTTTTAAATATTTTTATATAAATAATTAAATAATCAGTAATAGATACAAGAATAATCCCTGACGAATATTTTACTGATTTAAGGGGTTTATCAATCTTTTATTCTTACTATGTACTAAAATTAAATTTTATACTCCAACACAAATAATTATAGTTATAAAAACTCAAAGTTAATCTTACAAATATTGCATTATATTGGAAATATCTTTCACTGAAAAACACCAAGCCTCCATATTATTTAAATTTAGGTGCTATCCAATTTTTCAATGTGTTATATTATTGTTAAACATTCTTATACATTTTAATGGAAAAACATTCATATATATATATATATATATGGAAATAAGATATACACATATATATATATATATATATATATATATATGTGTGTGTGTGTGTGTGTATATGATAGTTTTGCACTTTATTCATTGATTATGTAAATTCTTCTGTTGCTTTCCAAATTATTATTGTTTTTATATCACTTTAATTTAATCAAATATGTTTTTTGGCTATTGAATTTGATGAAGTTGATCATATAAAATTCATGTTTTTTTTTTTAAAAATAATTTTATTTTTGTAAAGTGTATATGGCTAATTTAACCAAATTTATTGTAAAAAAAATGCACATTTAACCTAAAATGACATGAAAATAATAGTTTGAAAGAGAGTGTAAGAATTTTTATAGTTTGTGTGAACTATAGAAACATGTCATGTATTGGGGTATTGACCCCATTATCAATATACTATTAGCAATATTGTTAGATAAATAAATAAAAATTTGTTAATACAACCCAAAAAAATTCCCAAGAAACGATAATACGTTTCATTTCTGAAACGAAAACTGAGGAAAGCAGGCTAACCCTCAATTTGAAGCAAAGCACAGGGCAGGATTCTTCTGTTTTATCAACTTTTTATCAATCTAAAGCTGCCTAAAATCAAACTTGTCAACATCAATTAAGCATATACTAATAAAAATCATTTAGTGCAAAACCAACGTACATATTGACATTTCTTCTGTAATTTTCATCTTCATAATCATTAAAATTAAAAATAAAAATTACATCATATAAAAATACAAAACCTTTTTGTCTTTGTATATATGCTAGAATGGGTTTCCAACGTGATCACTATAAGGGGAATATGCTTCCGCGCATGCATATTGTCTTTTCTACCTACTAATTAATTAATGCATTTTTTTATAAATTAACTCTAGAAAATTAAATTATTATCAAAAAATTTTACAATAAAAAAACGTTGTCATTTTGGGCAAATCGAAACCTATTATTTGTAATCTTCCATTTTATTTATTTTCTTATTTAGTTGGTATTTTGACAACATAAATATTAATTGAGTTTAGTCCAACATTTGATAAAAATACTAATTAAATTTAACCCAAAATATGGTAATTTTACATTAATTTATTGTTTATCAAAAATATGTATATGTCCCATAATTGTTTTTCATACAATAATACTGGCTTCAAATCCTCTAACCTCCTAACTATTGGATTTGGTCAAACCTAGATATAAAAATATCACCCTCCCGCATTTTAAAGTATGTCCGAAAAAAAAAAAAAATTATATAGTCATATTTCATGCCAATGATATTACCTTTAATAGGAAGGAAAAATATTGTTAGACAATGCTGAGCATAACATCCAACTTGTTTTTTTATTTATTTTCTTTTGGTAAGAAGGTAGGGTCTGGAAATGCAAGTGTACATATATATATATATTGCTTGAAAAATGTACATATATGTATATATATTGAGCTTGTATATGAATAAATAAACAACTCGGGAAAAAATGTGCTTATAGGCTGCAAATTTAAAAGGGTTAGGGTTAATTAATTACATAAGGTTTTGGTTAAAAAAAAAAAAAAAATACACAGTGAGGTCCAAAATATTATGTTTGGTTGTGGAATAAATTAGTACTTCAAAAAAATTTATGGAATAAAATAACTTTGCTATTGATGTTTACAATGAGAAGCATGTGCAAGCGACCTTTTTTTTTTTTTTTTTTTTTTTTTTTTGTTGTTCCGCTTTGAAGCTGAAGGTATCTATTGTTTGTGAGTTGTTATTTCTTAAAAGTCCACATGACGCCAATTCCCAATAAATTAAAATAGAACAAAAAACAATAATAAGTTTATATAAATAAATTTATTCAATTTTATATATTAGGTAATAAGGTGATATCTTAGTTATCCCACCAAAAAAGAGAAAAACTCAAACATAAATGCAATTAAGACAGTGACACATAATTTGACATATAAATCTGATTTTCTTTTTTATAGTATTATTATAAAACAAAATCACCGAAATTAAATTTAAAAGAATTACCAAAATAATTTATTTATTTATTTTTGGTGGAAAGAAATTTCAAATCAAATAGATGATGGTGTGCAATGTGGTACTAAAAAAAGAAAACTGAAGGGCAAAGAGGGTCCTCTAAAATCTCTAAGGCATTGAATAAGAAAAACCCTGCTTTCATGGAAATAGATCGGAGGATTTTAATTTTATTTATTTTTTGCTACAAGATCGGAGGATTTTAATTGAGTCAGATAGAAAAAGGAAGAGAAGGAAAAAGAAACTGACTATAAGAAGGAAGAGAGAGAGAGAGAGAGAGAGAGAGAGAGAGAGAGAGAGAGAGAGAGAGGGAGCGAAACATCAAAATAAATAATAAATAATAACAATAATGATAATAAATATAAAAGGAATTTGAGAACAAAAAATTAAAAGACATAATTTATTACAAGATTTATACAATGTAAGAGAGAGAAGGTGGGCAATTAACTAATAACCTCCACCAAACTTGATTTCTAACAGTTCCTCATTCTCTCTCTCACTTTTTTTTTCCCCCAAATTTGTTGGCTTTTCTTTTTCCTAAGAATTTCTCCTCCAACCTCATTGTCTGTGTTTTTCTTTTCCTCACAAGCACGCCCATAAACACAGCCTACAGCTAACTTTCTCTCTGTGTCCTGAATATTCTTTCCCGGAAACTGGAACCCACCTCATAAGATCTCACCCCCAGACATGTCGGTGGGCAGTGAAATTTGAAACCCAGGTTAAAAGATCTGGGAGGACCACATAGATCTTTGAAAATCCTGTGATTTTCTCCTTCTGGGTCTTTTTTTTTTTTTTTTGGTTTAATCATGGGTTGGAAATACAGGGCTGGGTTGCTCCTCATAGCTGCTGTTGTTGTCATTTGGGTTACCTCTGCAGAGGTCACCCAGGTTAGTTTCACATTTCTTATCTTTCTTTTTAATTGATCAAAGTTTGTTATTGTAACGTTCTGGATTTGGTTTTGTGGATGGTTTTGGTGGAGTTTTATTTGTTAAAATGCATTTCCATGTGATTGGTATAGCTTGTTGGATTTATGAGTTATATGTATATATATATACATATATGGGGTTGTGGCTAATTATTTTGCCTGGAAAAATGTTGGATTTTGATATGGAATTGTACTCATTTGCTGAAATTTATATGTCTATCAGTTTATGTTGTTTATGTGGAGGAGAGGTTTGAAGGAAAGAAAAAAGTTATCCCGCTGCCTTAGCGCATTAATAATGGAACATTGGATGTTAGTTTTTTAGCTAATTAAAGGCACTGAGCTTGTGTTTAATTAAAAATCATTTCTCTTTTAGTACATTATTGTAATTCATTGGAAATCAAAACAATTATAATTATATGACACCCTTTTGGGTTTCCATTCAAGTTTCAACGTTATCATGCGTTTGTAAATGGTCCTTGTCACCAACATACCCCAGAGAAAAGCATTTTGAATTTGTGTACATCATGAAGTGGTGGTTGTGTCAAATGGTAGGGGAAAGATCGGTTCTTTACCAGGAGAGAGCTAGCATTTGTAAACAGACAGCCCTTGGGGCTGAGGGACACGTGGAGATCCTCAGAAATTACTTGACTTTATAAAGTCAATGCCAAAACCTTCTAAAGTTTTAACCTTTATTGTCATCTAGTGCGCCATTTTAGTTAGTTGGCTTTCTCACTTTAAGTTGATTCCAAAGACTACAATTTTTCACTATCTTTGTTTCTCCATCTCAAAATTATGAATAAAAGTTCTAATTGAGTTTTGGATGATAAAGACTTGGTTTTGGATATCATTTAGCGGCCAGATCGAACAACACTCTAGTCATCAATCATCTCAATGTAGGGATAAAACTTTTATTACTTAATAATATTATCTGCTTCTTCAAATTTATGCCCCTGTTTAGGTAGAGATCATGTCGAATAGCTTGCAGCAAGTATTTATGCATATATCCACCTAAATTATAATTTTTAAGACTCTAATTTGTAATTTATAATGCATTATTGATTGTTCTTTGTATTTACATAATCCTGCAGTGTGCTATTGCTCAAGCCAAATATCTTGTCAAGGTTTAGCTGATTCATATCTTTTGTATAGGATATATTTACAGACTACAAGCAGCCATTTGCTGTAACGTATCTTGGAGCTTCACTTATGGTAATTTACCTCCCAATAGCATTGATTAAGGATTGGTTCTGTAATTTACTGAAACATCGATCTTCAAAAGGTGGTAAAGGTGCAGAAAGCATAAGTGATTTTTCTCTAAAATACAATGGAGGGCAGAAAGACTTTGAATTGGAGCATCAAGGGACTTTGACTAGAAAAGACAGTGAAGCAACCCTTTCACCACATGCAGAAGGAAGGCCATTGGTTTCTAGACATAAAGAAGATTTGGATGTCCTGAAACATGATAAAGAGCTTACAACCAAGGAAATTGCTCGTTATGGATTTTATATAGCCCCAATCTGGTTTGTTACAGAGGTAACAAAGTTCCAGAGGCTACTTTCTACAATATATTTTGCCCTTTTAACCATGTGACCTCTGTGCCTGATTCTTGTGCTCATGTTTTGGAAAGAAAAGATTGCATGTGATTTTTCATCTGATTGTATGATAATGCTATTGCTTCTGAAATAGTTATTCATTTTATTACATCTAAGTCTCTTACATTTAGTAATTTTTTGCATGCATGTAATCGTTTGAGCCAAAGAAAAAGACACCATATTTGCTCTAGTGACATGATGTAGAGTTCTTTCAGGATGACATATGTCAGCTTTTGAGATTGCCGTGCCCACGACAATGCTGTTGTAGCAATTGTTGTCTTTATATTTTAAATGACCTAAACATTATGTATTTATATTGAGTCAGATAGATAGGTCAATCAAAGTTTTGTGCCTGAGTTGTGACCCTTATAAGGCCTCATTTTATTGTTCAACCAATATATAAGGTGCATGTCTTGCGGGTAACTAGTAGACTTTAGGTTTCACTTTGATAGCTCTACGATATATTGTTTGTCTCTTCCCACGAAGGAGTAGTTTGTGCCAAGCACGTTGGAACCATTTTCTGGGGGAGATCAGCCATTCCACTAGGTTTCCAATGTGAAGAATTAATGATTTACAGATAGGTGTATGTACATTGAAAATTGGTTGGGTGACAATATCAGAGTTTGGGACTGGAATTGTCGTGTTGCTGAGTCCTGGAAATTTTCCCCAGGGCTGCTGAACCAAATAATGCACATGGATATTAGCATTGTCTTTTTTCACATGATATCTGCTGTACAGATTTCATTTATCAATTACTGAGTTGAAGTCAATTCATGGAAATTTTCTATTTAATATTGATAGATTTAATGGTCTTAAATTAGTACGAATGATCACAGGAGAATTCTGATTATTTCCTTTTCCTTGCCTTTTGCAGTATTTATCAAATGCTGCACTTGCACGAACAAGTGTTGCAAGTACAACTGTATTGTCCTCTACATCAGGACTCTTTACTCTTTTTATTGGAGCATTTCTTGGACAGGATTCTTTAAATGTAGCCAAAGTGCTTGCTGTCTTTGTTAGCATGGCAGGTGTTGTAATGACGACTCTGGGAAAAACTTGGGCTTCAGATGAGTCAGAATTAGGTGCTTCTGCGTAAGTTTTAACTCCATCCAGATCACTACATACTTCTTATTCACTTGCATTTAATAGGAATGTCTTGATGGAAGATTAAATAAGGATTTCTTTTCTTTGCCATTTGGCATAAAACACTTTGTTGTGATATTATATTGTACAATGCATTTTTAAAGTGTTCTAGTGATGAATAGGCTGGTAAATGGTCATAAACTGTAGCATCAATTCTATCAATAACTTTTAGTTGATCGGATTTCTTATTGAACTTCTGCAAAAGAGAGGGGAAGGGAGATGAGGAGGAATGTGGGGATGTGATCCTCTATTGATGTATATATATTTGGAGACTCTGCAGTCCACCTATTTCATATTATCAATTTGCCTTGGGTGATGCATATTTAACATTGACATTTGATATTTGGATGTAGAAATGGGAAGCGCTCTCTTGTTGGTGATCTTTTTGGCCTTCTCTCAGCTATGTCATATGGTCTATTTACAGGTTGGCAACTTCTCTTTCATATCTACATGTTTCTTTCTTTCGAATTTTCTGCACCGAAAATTTATTTTATTTTACTCTTAACGTTGCAGTGCTGCTAAAAAAGTTCGCTGGTGAAGAAGGTGAAAGGGTTGATGTGCAAAAATTGTTTGGATACATTGGATTGTTCACACTTGTAGCACTGTGGTGGCTTGGTAAGTGTCTTTAGACACTAACGTCTCTGTTTTTCAGATAGTGAGAATCATGATGTTTTTTTCTACTCAGTCATTTCCATGTCCCATTTTGACTTGGGTCTTTTCTTCTACTTTCAGGCCTCTAAAAGCATCTTTGCTATGCTCTTATTATATTAATGCTTAAACATTTTGGACATACTGGGGACATGTATTTTAAGTTCCCAATATCCTGAACATTCCACCTGAACCGTTCCCTGGTATTCCTCAGCTAAGCTTATTCTTGTCCAAACAAAACCCAACATTCATTTACAACTTACAGAAAAAGCCTGCCTACTCATCCTATCACATATTCTCATGATTCCTCCTGCAAGTCTTTGTGTTCCACATGGTTGGCCTGCTAAATTTCCTTTATTATGTTTTGCTTCCTGACCATTCAATTCAAATCTTCAAATTGCCTTCTGAAGATGATGACCAGAACCTAGGGGCCATATATCAGGCAAGGCTCAATGCTGTCTTGGTGAAATGTGTCTAGGCCAATAATCTTTTACCAATTACATGTCACTTTTTCATTGATTTTCTTTTCTCATTGATAACTTATAAGAGTTCTCTAGGACAATAATCTATATATATATCTGTCCAACAAAAATACGGGTCAAGTTTTTACTTTGAAAGATCTCAATGCAGCTGCTTGCTAAAATTCTTGTTTTTCCGCAGTTTGGCCATTGACAGCCTTGGGAATTGAGCCTAAGTTTCAAATTCCTCATTCTGCTAGAGTGGATGAAATTGTTATTGCCAATGGCTTAGTGGGAAGTGTACTCTCTGACTACTTTTGGTATGTTATGTGATCAATTTTTATCTGTGATCCATGCACTCACGTTGTTTTTTTCTTCTTATTTTAACCTTCCATTTTTCTACATAGGGCACTGTGTGTGGTATGGACAACCCCACTGGTGGCCACCTTGGGCATGTCCCTAACCATTCCTCTTGCTATGGTGGCTGACATGGTGATCCATGGCCGTCATTATTCAGCAGTTTACATTCTTGGCTCAACTCAGGTATGATTCTGTCACAAATATGCGTCCAATTTTAGAATCAAGCACAATAAATGGTAGAAAACTCAAACATTTATAACACCTTGGAACTACTTCTTGTTAGAAGGTGTTCAGTGTCATCTGTTTTTTCTGCGGAAACAGGTCTGTAAGTGTCTGACTGTTTATTATGATTTATGAGGCCTGACGTGTAAATTAGGGCAAAAAATCTCTGTCAGGAGCTGTTAGAATTCATTGTCCTTGGTGGACATTCACCCTATAATGGGTGAATTGATCGAATCTTTAGATCAAGTTGTTTATAAACTATGTATTATTAAATTCGTCCAATGATTATGATATGGTAGCTATGTGACCTTACCAACTTTTTCTGTTCAAATTCTACTTATCGAAGAGACACTTTTTGCTTTTGTTAGAATGCAGTTAAAATGCAGAATGAAATGGTTTAAATTTACGGCTCATTGCATGTATGAATTGTTCATGTTCGTATTCGTTTGTATGTAGCAGGTGTTTGCAGGTTTCGTAATAGCTAATCTTTCCGGCTGGCTTTCTAAGAAGTTGGGCTTATAACATTTGCTTATAACTCTTGTGGTTTGGTTTGGCAATCCTTAATTCTTTTGTGGGGCTATACTCTCAAAGCCGTTCTGCTCGGATGCCAAATTCTTGATTTGTTCTGTTCTGGGATTTCTGCTCATTGATCGGTATGGAGCATTGGCATCTGTTCAGAGAGGGATAATAAAAAAAAAAAAAAAAAAAAAAGGATGAATGTAATGGCATACTAGATTTTGTGTAAATGAAATACAGGCTTAGGTTTGTTTTTGTCACAACAATGGAGAGTTTGAGTGTTGAGCCCTTATTGTAATAATCCCTTTTTTGGTTAAATGAAAATTTGTGTTTATGCATTCTTTGTCTATGTGTTTGTTTTGTATATATATATATATATATATATGATGTAATGTAGGTTGGAGACCAAATATATATATATATATATAGCACACATTGTACTTGCTAAACTTTTAGCTTTGAAATTGTTTTTATCAGATTTACAAGGACACTAGAAATCAGCTTTTCGTCCCTTTTTATTCATTTATTTATTTATCATGTAAGAAATATTTTCATTTTTTTGTGGAACTACTCTATATTTGTATCTATTTACATGAATGCTAAACCATTATTGCACTATTGTCAAACTCATTAACTATTTTTTCTTTTATTGAAGCGACTAAGCATACATTAAATGGTAATAAAAAAAATATATATCAAAATAAACCTAATTTACAAACAGTTTTAAACAATTTTCAATATTGTATTTTTTCAAATTTTTTTTCCAATATTTTTTCAAATTTTTTTTCTACCTTCTTTATGATTGTAATAAAGTTATAAATCTAACTTTTATTTGAAAAAGAAACCAAAAAAAAAAAAAAAAAACAAAATTACTCAACAAAGTAAAACTATTGAGACCAATTTTTTTTTTTTTTTTCCTTCTTGAAAGAATATTGAGAGCAATTGAAACTGCTGACATAAATTTTGTCAAACGAACACTAGGAGTTAATTAATGATAAAAAAAAGAAAAAGAACACTAGCAATTAATTTGACATTATATAAGTTCATGATGAGCAGTATAACTTCAAAAATTTACCATTAAATTGAGACACCATCAAAATACAAAAGAAAGACTTTTGTGATTATTATATTAATAAAATTAATAAAATATATATATACGGAAATTTTCACTACGCTTCGCATGAAAATCGCAGTATTAGTGACGGTTTTTTATAGTATTAACGATGGTTTTTTAGAAAATTATCATCAATACTATGAAAAACTATCACTAATATCAATACTATAGTCCGTATGAGAACCGTCCGCATCATAGACGGACTGTATATATATATTTGGAAAGATAAGATACAGATTATATGATAGTCTTGTTATATTTGTATACCTTTATTAACTATTAGTCCTTTTTTAATTTTTAGTGAAAGGCCGGTATTTTAAAATGAAAAACTTGACTAAAAGCTAAATTACTTGATTTAAAATTTCAACAGAAGTATGTATTTTCAGCCTACGGGCGTGATTGGGAGACATTATAGCAATCCACTAAAAGCGAGTGAACACCAGATCAAAACCTAAAGCCTTCAAAGAACTGAGAAAACGAAGAAGTCTCTGCGAGAGAACTTTGCGAAGCTCTTCCTGCTATGGCGTCGAGCTTGCGATCCAATCCAATAGTTCTCGTACTTTTCTTGGAGATGTGCTTCACTCTTATATCTTCCTCGCTCGCAATTTCTCATAGGTACGATTTCTCCGTCTCATGTTTTGTCGGTTCTGATCTTTTTTGTTTTTTTTCCCCCCTACTATTTCTTCTCATTTTTGTCGTAATCTAACAAAGAACAATATGTTAGCGAGTTTTGAAGTTTGATTTTTTTTTTGTTCGATTTATTTATTTTGCAATTAATTACGTTTTTTTGCAGTTCCGGTGATGGTTACACTATTCATGGTCGAGTGAAGATCCCAAGTAAGTTCTTTGTCAGTTTGGATTAGATTCTTCCTCTTCATTTAGTTATATTTGTCCCAAAAAATTGAAATTTGAAGGTTTTTTTTTTTTTTTAATTTTAAATTTTCATGTAATATAAAAGAATTATGTAGTTTGCTGTTAAAAATCAATACTTGTGACTTTTTTTTTCCCCATGTTCACGAATCTCCAACCGCTTAAAAATGAGGAATATATGTATATATTTTTTTTTGGGTGAATAGTAATGATATGAATTGGAATGTGAAGCTTAGGTTACTGAAATCCTCAATTCACGTTTTATATTGCTTATCATTTATTGGTCTCAAGTTTGAAGGTCGATTAGGATTACCAGATAGATATTAAAATTGAGGTTTTTTATTTTTTTATTTTTCTTTTTATTATTATTATTTTTATTATTATTATTATTGTTTTATGGCTGCTATTTGCTTCTAATTCAGTCCCTTTTTTATTTTTTATTTTTTCCTTGGTCCATTGGAAGTTCAATATTTGGTCATTCGTTTGAATGATGAGATTGAGATTTATGTGAACTTTCCAGAAAACATTGTGTATAGAGGGCTGCCCTAAAATGCCTTGATGTCGTAAAATATGAGTTAGGCTTTTGTTTGCCGTGCTCCTCATGAATTATTCTGTAGTTAAATGGACTGATATTTAAAATGCCTCATATGAAATGAAGAACAGTAAGAAGAGAATGTCCCACAAGAAGAATAATAGGATTTATCAGATGAACGAGAAAAGCCATTGCCAAAATTTCCTTCCTTAGTTGCGAGCAATAATGGGCTCTTTCTAAAATGATGTCTAGATGCTGGCTCTAGGATTAGTGTTTTTTTAAATCTTTCACTGCAGAAGAATGAGGAAAGATCCTTTCGTTTCATGTAAAGATTTCATGTAGATATGGGTGAGTGTTGAGAAGATAGTTTGTCTTAGATAATAATTTTTAAGAAGGATTTATGCGATTACCAACTCAACACACCAATCATAGATGTTGATTATTTGATTGAGATAGCATCATGAGAGAATAGCTTAAGTCACTTATTTGAAATTTGGACTACAAATTAATTGTTATGGAGAAATAGCACCTTTCAGTTCTGCTTTTTTTATTCCCCCTTATACCATCTTTCTGTCTTCTGTAATTTAGCTTGAATTAAGCCATTAGTTTATGCATATGACTGATTAATCTATATTGCAGGTATTGGGTCTAAAGGATATGGTCTTCCTGGGAAAATATCAAATATCAAAGTTATACTTAATGGTGGCCATAAGATTACCTTTTTGAGGCCTGATGGATTTTTCTCATTGTATCCTTCTACTTTATTGGTGTACGCATCGTTTTAAGTAATGAATACTTTTGGTGTATAATGTCTACAAATATGATTTGAACTTCTGGTTCTTTTTTACTTTTTCGGTAGAAGATTAATCTGTATTGTTCAATATTTAATCTCTTTTTTTACAGTGTGATTTTTTTTTAATTAATGTTTTAATAACAAAATACTCAATCTTCAGTACATTGAGTCCTTAACATGTCTGCTTAAAGCCATAACGTGCCAGCTGGGACTCATCTAATTGAAGTGGCTGCAATAGGCTATTTCTTTTCACCGGTGGGGTTCTGCTTTCAATGAACGAACTTTATTTTGTTTTCTTTCAAGTATATCATTGCAAATCTGATTCCCCATTCATGCATATTTATAATGATGTTTAGGTCCGAGTTGATGTTAGTGCCAGAAACCCTGGGAAGGTACAGGCAGCGCTGACAGAAAACAGGAGGGGATTAAATGAGTTTGTTTTAGAGCCGTTGAGCGAAGAACAGTATTATGAGGTTTGTTTAGATGAACTTCTCTCGTCTTTAAAGACTCTTTGTATCATATTACTTTTATATAATCATTGCTTTTTGAACTCATGGCATCTTTTCTCTTACAGATAAGGGAACCCTTCTCCATAATGTCAGTAGTAAAAAGCCCAATGGGTCTGATGGTTGGATTTATGCTGATTGTTGTGTTCCTAATGCCTAAGTTAGTAGAGAACATGGGTAAGTTTTCTATACTTGATTGATAAGATTTCATTATTCATCAATGGGCTTGTGGCTATGAGATGTCTTAAATTTAATTGGGACAACATGTCTTGTGGGAGTATATAGCTTGCCTAATTTTTCTCTGGAGTTTCCTAAGTGTGGAACCTGACATAATGGCATGTTTACCTGTGTAATTTGGCTTGTCAATCAGTGATCTTATTATTGATCTGGTGGAAGATACCTTTTTTAGTTTTATTTGTACATTGAGAAGCTTGCAAAATCTCGCGTGTATGGTTGTTGTGAACGACTGCCTAGTTAATCTTGGAACTCTCCAATCATTGAACAGTTTTTTGAAACCTTCTTGCTGACATGTACCTCTTTTTTTCACTGTTGTAGCCTTGTTTATTTATTTTGATGGACATAAACTTCCTTGTAAACAGCATCTTTTGGTCCTTTCCTTAATTCAAATTCTCTTCACACTTGCCTCATATTTTGTGTCTTATTTGGATGGTTAGATCCTCCATTTTGTTCAACTAGATGCATGCTCCATGTTTATGTGGTATAAACTCTGTGGTGGAATCTCTTGCATGACCTGCTCTTTATAGTCCAATACTGTTTGTATAATGCATTTTACAGTATATACTCTTATTGGTTCATGGTTTGGGTTTTTCAGCTAGTGTATTTTATCAAATTCTTCAACTAACCTTGTAATCTATATTTTATCTTGAAAATAGATCCCGAAGAAATGAGGCGAGCACAAGAAGAAATGAGAAACCAAGGAGTTCCATCTATAGCAAACTTATTACCTGGTGCTGGGAGGAGCAATTAGGAAGCAAAATTTGATTGCCGCAGACCATGCATGCAAGATCCGGGGCTTTTTCGTGATCAGAAGCTTAGATAGATTGCTAAACATTAAGGTCACTAGGATTTTGTTTTTTCAACGAAACTCTACATATAGAAAATTAACCACAAAAATGCATTTGTTTTTGTTGAATCCTGTGATTGGGTACAAGGCTTTAGTGTTGGCCTTGATAAAATTCTGGTTACGGTTGAACTTCCATAAAAATTTGAGTAGGTTTCAATGTTTGTGCTTTGATGCTGACGATCATCAAGTAATTTCATGATTTATGTATTAATTTACAGTTGGAGCAGATTATCTCAATTCATTGTTTCTGTTTTTTAATGGGTAGGACATCAAAGGTTCAATCATATATACCTTGTAATTTGACATGCAATCAAATTGTAAAGCACCCATAGACCTCTCTAAATATATATTCTAGGTTATAAAAGGTATAATTAATCCTTTTTATTTTATTTTATTTTATTTTTTTGCATTTTCCTTAAGCAAAATTTTCCAAATATTTTAAAATAAAACGTTTTCATGAATTCATATATTTTAACCATCTTTTCTTCTAACTAAACAGGCCTAAAATTGATATTTATTTACTTGGTTATTTTTTCCCTGAACTCTTTATTTACGTAGTTATTTTTTCCCTGAACTCCTTTTAGTTTCATTGTCTAGCTCATATGTTCACATCAAATGGTTATTATGGGAATTGGTACAGGATTGAGGGACCTATCCTATTATTTATTTATTTATTTATTTTGAGAATACCTACCCTATTATTTATTGAATCCTAAATAAGGAAAAAAAATATAGAACATAAAAATAGCCGGTTATTTAATACTATATCTTAGAAATTGAATCTCTTTAAACATCATACTAAATATATATAAAGGAATCATATTAAAATTTGAATTATTGATATTATTATTGAAAGAAAAATAATCCTTGAAAATTTCATAATGTATTAAAACTTTATATATATAATGCATATAGGAGAATTTATAATGTATATATACATTATAATATATACTTGGGAGAATTTATTAAAACCAGAAATGAAAAAAATTTAATTTACCCAAAAAAAAAATGAAATGAAAAAATTTAACCGACCAAACGACTGAGGAAGGAAATAACTTTCCTAAAAGGAAAGGACCATTTAAATGTGAGAGAGGCATATAAACAGAGTGGCCACGGTAATAACCGCTCAGGCTCTGCTCGAAATCTCTCTCTTTTCCTGCAAATTTCAAGCTCTATTTGAACTCTCTGAAGACATAAAAACACTCATCCTGATTCTTTTCCTCTTTCTTCAATTACAATCTCTTTCTCTCTCTCTCTCTCTCTTAATCGGCGATTATATAATATAATATATATATATATAGGTGCATAGTGTTGCTCCATTTGCGTTCTCTCTCTCTCTCTCTCTCTATCTCTACCGTTTTGAGATGGAGAGCTTGCCGACGACGACGGCGAAATCGGAAAGACGGTGGAGATCGAAGCCTCTTCAGAACTCCAGACCTACGCTCCTATTAGCTTTCTTCTCTTGCGTGGCTTGGCTCTATGTCGGCGGACGGTGCGATCCTCCTCCTCTTTTATCAAATTTTATTTGTTTATTTAAAATTCCTGTTTGTTTCCCACCAAAATGTAGGAAAATTTGGATTATTGTGGAAGACTGGACTTAAAGTCTGACATGGTGCTTAATTGTGGTTATCTGGTTCAGTCTAGTGGGGAATGTGGGTTTGAATTTTGTTTGGTCAATCTCGATAACGATTTATTTATTTATTTATTTATTTTTTCCTGTTTGGCTACTGACAATTATGGTGGATTTATAATTCCAATCCTATGAGATTTTATAATATTAAGCTTATTTATTTATTTATTTTTAATTTGTTTTGTATGGATTTTTGGTAGATTTTGATAATTGAACCTTAGTTACAATTCAACTTTGACTTGTTTAAGTACTTAGAATTTTGAGTTCGATCCTGAAAATTTCCAGTTTACTGGAACATACCAGCCTTAACTTTGAATTTGCATCTTTTTTTATTTACTAATTTTTATTTTTTCTTTCCCCTTTTGAATTTGCTGTGCAGGTTGTGGCAAGATTCGGAAAGTAGAGCATTGCTCGTTTCCCTTCTCAAGCGGAACGCAGACCAGGTTTATTTCCAGTCTAGTTATTTGGAATATGTTTGGTTGATAGGGACTGTTAGAGTAGAGTATGTACTCAAATGGATTAAAAATATATTCATTAGTGTTGATTTTATAACTGTAGGATCTGACAAAACAGTGATTGTGCTCTTTGTGGCCTGTACAGCCGTTTGAATTTGCCCACGAAATTTTTTAACTATTTCCATTTCTTTGTTTTAAAATTTTAACTTTGTAAAATAGTTTTTGCTGCGGTTTCCAACCAATTGAGATGAGGATGCCAACGATTGTTGATGCTTGTTTACTTTTGACGTTTTGATTCAAAATGTTTGTTCTGATGTATAGCTATTCTATGTTTGTAGAGACCAAAGGTTCTTTCAGTCGAAGATAAGTTGACAGTGCTTGGATGCAAGTAGGTTCCTAATTATTTCCTGTAATGAGTTCTTGTTGGATTTATACTGGGTGAATTTATATGTATTAATGGAATTGATACTTTAGAGATCTGGAGAGGAGGATTGTGGAAGCTGAGATGGACCTGACATTGGCAAAGAGTCAAGGATACCTGAAGAATCAATTGCGACAAAGTGGATCTTCTTCTGCCCAACTTCTAGCTGTTATTGGAGTTTATACAGGGTTTGGTAGTAAATCGAAGCGCCATGTCTTCAGAGGATCTTGGATGCCGACAGGTGAGTTGGATTCCTTATTGCAAATTCAAAGCATGCAGACTTGTGGGAGATCATATTTTTGAAACATATGAAGTCGGGAGAAATAGTTTACAAATTCATGTGAAGTTTCGAATTTTTATTGCAAATGCAAAGTATGCAGATATGTGGTAGGTTGTTATTATTATTATTTTGAAACATATTAACTAAGATAAAGTAGTTTTCAAATTCATTTGAAGTGCTGGTTTCATACTTCAAGTTAGCCAAAAATAGCGATATAAAGCTAAATGAATTGTTAACTGATAAATAACTGATACATGAAATGAATTGTTAAACTGATAAATAACTGATACATGAAATGAATTGTTAACTGATAAATAACTGATACATGTTAAACATAAATTTTTAAGATTCTTGTGTATCAGTTAGAATGAATTTATGCTCGGCAAATAGAATGATAGAATAAGCAAAAAATGTAGAAAGGATTTTATCCACGGAGGAAATTGGGTCTCTTTTACTCCAACACTTCTAACTAATAAAAAATGTATTCCTGTATTTGACAGCCTTTAGAATAAGTACGGTCTACCTTCTAACGAGATTACTTAGCAAAAAACCAGCATATACACTATAAAGAATCAGTTTCGTAAATTTGAATCCCACCAATCTAGGTAGCTACATTGTTTTTCAGCACCATTGGAAGGTGTATAGGAAAAAAATACTTGGTCACTGTGGAGTCTGGAAGGCGTTCTTGAAGTTAGTAGTTGTTAGTGTTCCTATCTGATCTGTTAACATCAGTCCTTTTAGTTCTTGATTTTTGTCAATTAAACCGATTGGTATTGACAGTTAGTCAACTCCTGTATACTGCAATTCAAAATATTGCTGATGCACTGAAAGTTTCAGTTGCAGCCAACACCATTGGCGTATCAGGAACATTCTTTTTTATTGATATAATAGTCTATATATAATCTTCAACTTGTTCTGAAGCTTGTGATTTTTACTTGGAAAATTTTAGTCCAACTTCTAACAAATGGTACCCCCCTCCCTCGTAACTGATAATGTTTTGTTTCAATGTGGCTTAACAAGCATACATAAGATGCTATATAGCATGGATAGTACTATATATCTCACCTTTTGAATGTTTATTTGCAAATAATTCTTTAGACATATGCTCTAATGATTTTTTTTAGGTGATGCATTGAGAAAACTCGAAGAAAAAGGAGTAGTCATACGTTTTGTAATTGGTCGGAGGTTTTCTCTCACACCTTAATCCTCTCAACATTACATGATTTTCCTGATCCTTTAGGTTGCTTTAATAGTAAGAATGGTCTAATTACAGTAGATATAAATGGACTGATCTCCTAATTAATTTATTCTTGTGAAATTGGCAGTGCTAACCGGGGTGATAGCTTAGATCGCATTATTGATGAGGAAAATCGCTCGACAAAGGATTTCCTAATTCTTGTAAGCAGCAAAATTTCAGAGACCAAAAATTTTGTGATTCCATCTTTTATCTTAGACTATGAGCTGATGTCTATATGATCTTAGACTATGAGCTGATGTCTATATGTTTGTATATGGTAATGCATCCTCAGAGATATTTTTAAAGGTTTTGGATTAAAATCTTTTGTATATATTAGATCTTCTGGATGTACTCTAAACTTTCATATCCGCATTTGAGAATTTAGGCTTTTACTGGGAAATCTCAAATGTAATGTACCAATTAACCGTTTGAACTGAAATTTTTATTTTGCTTATTTTGTTTTTGTTTGATAAAGTTTGATTTTCTCTCAAGTTGGAGTAGGTTTCGTTTTCAATTGATTTTGGATTATGAACAAGCTAGAAGTGGAGTTTGAATATGTCTTATCACTCATTTTTATTAGGATGGTCATGAGGAGGCTCAAGAAGAGTTGCCGAAGAAAGCAAAGATCTTCTTCAGTACTGCCGTTCAAAACTGGGATGCAGAATTTTACGTCAAAGTTGATGATAATATTAACCTCGATCTTGGTTGAGCTTCTATTCTAGTTAGACTATCTCAAGTTAATATATTCATCAAAATTTGTTGACCCATTATTTACGCTATTTTCTAATCAGAGGGGTTAATTGGACTTCTTGATCGTCGTCGTGGTCAAAACAGTTCTTATATTGGATGCATGAAATCGGGAGATGTGATATCTGAGGAGTATGTATTATGTTGTACTTTATTCTGTGTTATTTTGATTGCATAACTGTTTTAATTTCTAAATTATGTTTTAATTATATAATGTATCCTGTTAGTATGGAGTTTATATATTCTACATGTTATTATTAATCATCATTTAAACAAGTATCCATACATACTGGTTTATATCTTTCAGTTAGTAACCATCGCTCAAGTTCATAAATTCTGTGTCAGTATCTTGGAAATAGTTATGTTAGCATGCTTGTTTGCATATACTGGGCATTGGTTACATATAATGTATAAGTACATCTTATAATTTACCCCTTTTGATACTTTAATATTTCAAATTGTTTACTATTAGAAGAAAAATATGTTTCTTAAATTGTTTTGGCTGGAGGAGTTCCTATGCCTCATTTCTCCTCTCATATTCGTTCTCTCTGGATCTTGTATACCTTGAACATTTCCATTTGTTTTTATTTTTTTATTTTTAATTATTTTTTCGGTCTCACATGTTATTTATTACATCACTCTATACCTGTCTTAATGGTGACGTTGGCCAGTTATGGTGTGTACTTTCTGATTGGGTTGAAAAAGCTCCCTTATTCCTCAATTATTTTTGGATTGCAGGAACAAGTAAACCTTTGTAGAAGTTTCCACTCTACTGGTAGAAAATCTTTGTGATGTGTTGGTGCAGTTCTGTATTTTATATATGTGTGTGCATCATAAGTACTAGTCTAAGATATTAAGATAATTAAGAATGATGGAAGATATTGTTTCAACCTATCATCTTTCACTTTTTAGCTTCCTGTCATTCTCAGTGGTTTGGTTTAAATAGATCTTTCTGATTTTCCTTTTGTTCCTTATAATTTTCTTGTCAATATGTAGTGATGCAATTTATCCTAGATGGCTTGAAGATTATTATTTGCTTATTTTAAGTTTAATAGCATTTCAATATGAAGGTTATTGAAATCTTGCTAGCATCTAAATGGATGTTGATTTTTCAGCGGAAAGCCTTGGTATGAACCGGAGTGGTGGAAATTCGGAGATGAGAAATCGTAAGTGATGAGTTTATTTTTCTCTACAGTTTTCGTACATGTTATTTAAATTATAAGTAAAGTCTGGTAAACAGTAAATACATACTCTTGTTTTTCTATATTGAATAAATTATGATAGGGTTTTTTAATGACGTTTCTCATCTTTAGCAGTTTGCATTCTGTTATGTTGATATCTTAGATCATTATATTGATATGTTTATTCATTGTTTGTTTGTCTACCATTGAGATTTTTGTCTTTTGTGTACTTGCTTAAATCCCTTTTGGCTTAAAGTTGGTACCTTGATTACTATTCAAACATCAAACTGCTTTTACAGTATGATAATTATTCTTTTTGGATGCAACTTTATAATTTTGGGCATATCTAGGAAAAGTGCCTAATGTGGAAACTAGAGGTAAGATTTATATTTAGCTAGTTCCCAAGGTTTAAAAACTTGGAATCAACATATGGTCTTCTTTTAAGTGGTGAGATGTACCTTGCGGAATTTACATCTTGGGACTATAATTAAATGCATTTATTGGAAAAGTTCTGGCACCTGTTATTTTTTTTTAACCTATATTAAGTTCCTAAATATCTTCACATTACTTTATACCATTTCAAGCCCTTTGGCTAGGATGAACAATAACATAGTGGCAAGCTTTCGTATTTTTGGGATGTGATAGAGGTTACCCCTGCTTTTATATATCAATATAAAATCTATTTGTAACTTTTATTATTCTTTATTCTATTATTATCCTTTGCATTAACTCTTTTAAAAGCATCTTAGAGAATTTTGTGCACAACTATTATTTATCTAAATCTTATTAGATTTTTCTAAATTTGTTTTCCTTCAGGTACTTCCGACATGCATCTGGTTCACTTATGATTCTCTCCAAGAATTTGACTTTGTATATTAATATTAACAGGTTAGTTGCTATCCTTAGCTGGGGAAAAATCTAGTTTTGGGTATGAAATTCTTGTTGAAGTGTTAGAGTGCATAGGTTTTCTTTGTTGTGTGCTAAGTGTAAAATTTTTATCCATCTTTGGACCGATCACTTTAAGAATCTTAAATATAGTGTTTAATTATCACTTTTGTTTGCTGTAGCTTATGACTGCATAGAAAAGTTGATCTACTTTCACGTTCTAGATTTTGTGAATAGAATGCTTAATACATGCTTAAGTTATAAGAAAAGAAAGTTTGGTTAAAACTTTGAGCAGTAAATAAGCCAAGTATAATTCATTATAATCTGAGATGCACAAATCATTGGTGTTAAGCTGTTTGACCGGTTATATATTTTATTTGTTTGGTTACTTTCACCATAATAAAATATAAATTCCTTGCGCGATTTTATATTTCCATTCTTTTCCTGTTGCTAAGACTCATATCTCTTACATTTTCATTTTCCTCCTTAATATGCAGTGCTTCCTTGAAGACTTATGCTCATGATGATATATCAGTGGGTTCATGGATGATGGGTGTCCAAGCAACATATATAGATGATAGTCGCCTTTGCTGCAGTAGCATTAGACAAGGTAATTCTTGCTGCACCACTATTCTATTTTCAATCTATTTTAAAGTTTCCCGAGTCTTGGCAATGACTATTTTTTCCTTTCGGATTGTTGTGGGATAGAGAGCCTAGCATTTTGGTTAGCATACATTTGTTATATTTAGGTTTGATTTTAAAAATTCTTTTTTTTTCCTAGCTAAGATCTGCTGGGCGAATCTGTATTTGACAATATTAGTGAACTCTTTCCAGATAAGGTGTGTTCTCTGGCATAAAGAAAGGAGATAACTTTATATCGGAAGAAACATGTAGAAATCCTTTCGCAGGTTGTTGATCTGGGTTTTCGGAAAGTTGTTCTGGGCCATCAGCATTACTTGTGGATCATCATTTGCACATCTATGTGTCAAAAATTTGGTAGATTACATTTTACAGGGACTGGCAGGAAATTCTTTGTAGGATACATATACACAGATTCAGTTTTTGTATGAAACATTGGAATAATTCGGAACAGTATAATATTTTTTCAATCAATTGCTTTTGTGGAGGTTATCATGACTACAATGCAATATATGATGTTATTTTGATTCTCATTTCACATTAAAAAAAGCATAAAACAACCAACAGTATAATTGTATCTTTTATTGATTTTCTGAATGTTCTTTTCGACTTTAGAAATCATCGTTTTTTGACACTATTGTCTGAGTTGATAGACGCTAAAATTGTTGTTGACTGACAAAGTTGGATATTAAAGTTTATTAGTGTATAATTTTATTGACGTATGATTTTTTAATTAAAATGGCAAATATAACGAAATTACAAATACAAGAGGTTTTATAAAATTTCCATAATGGTATTATGTATGATGCATAAGCACAAGTTACGTATTGGCTATCTCAAATGGTAGAGTTTTTAATTCTTGACTGAAAGGATCCAAAATGTTGAGTTTGGTCATGCATTGGAAAAAGTAAACAAAGCATAAATTCAAGAACTTAGGGGCTATATTTGCAGTACATTAAGGGAAAAAGAAGTTACTAAATTTTTAATTTTTACTTCTCAAAATCCAAATACAAGTAAAATCATCAATGATAACAGGACTTACGTTCACGCCTAAGCGACCAGTAAATGCTGCTCGGGTCCCACAACTCGCATTCAAAACTCTTTAACATTGCAAAGGCCTCAATCAATTGCAATGAAAGATCAAAAAGCATCAAAATATTGCAGTAGATACAAATTTGATGCAAAAATCATTTACATCTTATGGTGATAACATAACTATTTCACTTTAACAAAACTTATATCGCTAATTACAAGTCGCCAAAAACTTCGACCTCATGCTCAACGGAGAAAATGTCAAGATATAATTCCAACATCATGTACCCACTCTCCCTAATGGCATCCTCCACATGTTGCCAAATAATAAAAAACACAAAGTCACCCTAATCTGTAATGTATTGTAATAATGACGAGTTGTTAGAATATTGATCTCAGATGCCATTTAAGTTTCTGTAACCTGCTGCTCCTGAAGTGCAAGTGGTACAGCTGGTCTCCAGGTTGTTCCATCTGGGCTGTCCATAAGGGTAATTCCCACAGCAGCTAAATCTTTTCTGATTGCATCTGATTTTTCATATTCTTTATTCTTCCTTGCTATTGTCCTTTCCTCAATTTTTTGCAAGACTTGATTTTCTGTTAATTTGGCACGCTTCAAGGCTTTTTCTCTTAGTTGATGTAGGATCTGTATCATTTATGTAGTTAATGGTGAGCTAAATAGACAAATCAAATTCATGGTAGACCGACAGATATCTTGTGAATTTATGATAAATTCCTACAAAATGCATACATGTTGCGGTGGTGAAGGAGAGTAGTCTCAATTCACTAATTACTTTACCTCGGAATAACTTGCAGGCATGAGTCCTAAAATACTCAACACATTCCTGATTGTCTTTTCCAAAGCTGCAAGTGATTCTATTCGTAAATTTTGTTTCTTTCCCTGCAAGTAGCAACAATTGCAATGTCACAAAGATCATGTACTTTTTCCATTTCTTTTTCAAAAAGTACACATTATCAGTGAGAAATAGGGCCATGACATGGACTCATGGAGAACCAATGAGATCAACACTCAGCAACTAAACAAGAGCCCTCAACTGCCTTTTTTCCTTTTTTTTTTTTTTTTTTTTTTTTTTTTTGGGATCAATTTAGAATTTAGTTTAATCTAACCAAGGCAAATACTCCTGATCAAATCCAATGATCTGGATCCTGAATTGGTATAGCAAAACCAACTCCAAAATACTTGCATGTTATGCAGGTATTCTTAGAGAGCACCCAGTTTGGCTAACGAGGCTGCTGCTTAAGAATTGCTTGAGGACTTTTCTTCTAGGTTGGTTTCTGTCTCTTAGGGCTATTTCCCTCCACTAAACCCTGTAAGAAAAAATAAAATAAAAGGAAAAAGGAAAAAGGCCCTAATCCTTACCCTAGACAAAATGATTTTTCTGT
Organism: Ziziphus jujuba; assembly: GCF_031755915.1. Lineage (NCBI taxonomy): Eukaryota > Viridiplantae > Streptophyta > Magnoliopsida > Rosales > Rhamnaceae > Ziziphus > Ziziphus jujuba. Next base: position 15,678,524 of record NC_083383.1, on the reverse strand, counting down.
GAAGCTATATCCACTGAGTTCAATTAAAGAATAATGAGCGAACTACACCTTGAAGCACATGGCCTATACCTTACGAGTATGTACAAGATCATTAATTGTTTTTAATGGATCAGATAGTGCAGCCAGAACATCGGGAGTGCGAAGATCATCCGACATTGATGCCACAACAACGTTATGAAACTTATTGATGCCATCAACGGTATCAGGTGGGATGGAATCTTTCCGAGTTGCCTCATCATGTTGGCTTAGAACATCTTCACAATCAAGTAATGTCTGCAACCAAATAAATCTATTGAAACTTAGAAAGAAAATAAATCAAATAGAAAAAATGGCAAGTATATGAATAAGTAAGAAATCTTCTAGCAGTATAAAAAGTGACACTGAATTTAGTTTCTAATTATATATTTATGGGTAAGTTCAAAGAAATAAAATACGAAATGTCAACAAGCTTTAAAATGTGATGGTGTCAACAAGCTTTCATCAACGATCCAAAATAAATAAATTCAAAAAAAAAAAAAAAAAAAAAAACAGCAGAAAGGACAAGCCGACAGACTAACAGGTGTGATCTGCAAGATTTAGGAGGTTGTCTTTATTTTCTTGTGCGCTTGTGCATAAGCATATTTGCATCTGCGCATGCTGACAGGTGAGCAAGTTGAGAGAGAGGGTTTATCCAAGGAATCAGATGTTATAGTACCTGATAGATATAGAAAATACGGTCTGAAGCACTTTCAAGCTGTACATCAGAATAGTTGACTGGTGACCGATAGTGGGTGCTCAACAAGAAAAGTCTCAAAGCCAATGGATGGTAAACGTCTATAACCTGGAAGATCACAAATCACAAATTTACAACATTAAATGCCTGTTTGACAGAACTTTTTTTTGGGTCAATAGCTCTACTTGAAAGCCAAAAGCTTTTTTGTTAAAAAAGAAGGGTGTTTGATAAAAATCAACAAGCACTTATTAAAAAAACAAAAAAAACAGCTTTTTAAAACTGTTTTAGAGAAGCCCAAATTTTATGATTTTTTAGAAAAGTTTTTTTTTAAAAAAAAATTATATAAAAAATTCAATGAGCATTTAATACAGCTTTTTTAGCTTATTTGGAAACTCATTGAACATTTAATTCAGCTTTTTTATTTACAGCTAAATACTTATTAACTTTTTAATAAAAACTCTTTTTTAAAAAGATCTATTGTAAAAAACTCTACTGGCTAAAGCTCTATTTCATCAGCTATACCAAATGACTCCTAAATGTAGCAGATTATATGTAACTCAAGAGGCAGTCTGGTGGCAAATGGCACTTTGTCCATGAGTGCGTCCTAGTTTAGAGTCCAATAGATCTATGACGGTGCTATGAAGAGATAATAATGAGGAGGCCAATATATATATATTTTTTCCCTGAGTAGAAAAAGGTGACCACAGAAAATGGCAGAAAATCTCTAACCTGCCTAATTGTGAAGAAGTTTCCAAGGGATTTGGACATTTTCTCTGAGTCAATAGTGACAAATCCATTGTGTATCCAATAGCTTATATTAGTCTGCTCGCAAGCAGCACAGCTCTGAGCAATTTCATTTTCATGGTGAGGAAACACAAGGTCCATACCTCCACCATGTATATCAAAAGAGTAACCCAGATAAGCTGCACTCATGGCACTACATTCAATATGCCAACCAGGTCTTCCAGGACCCCATGGACTGTCCCAGAAGGGTTCCCCCTCCTTTGCTGACTGGAAAAAAAAAAAAAAAGAAAAAAAAGAAAAAAAAAAAAAGGAACTAAATCAAATATTGAACAAACTTGGCTGCTGACATGAAAAAAGAGAATGTGCTAGCTTCCATGTTACAAAAATTGAAACCACTTACATGTAAGATAAGACAATAAAAAATTTGTAATATTACGGGCAATTTTCACATTCACCTGTAATGTGCAACGAAATTACCAAAATCCTTTTATGCTACAAACTTAAACTAAAATTGGCACAGAAAATAATTTCTATGAATAATTTCTAGACGACTAATAATATTTAATCACCTCTAAGCTTACAATAATATATATATATATATATATCACAAAGTGTCAGTGTGACTTTGCTTATCTTGGTCTATGGACATTTTATACATTAGATTGCTAAATAAATCAATATATTTTGTAAATGGACAGGGCCAGGCAGCTATGGTGATAGTCCAAATGTCATATTTGCCATACATGATAATTGGATGCATGGATGCACTGTGCATATACATTATCATAATCTGTCTGCCAGGCAAGATAATACCTTCCATAAAGCAAAATCGGCAGGATTTTTCTTCCTTGAGTCAACAGCAACTCGCTCACCAGCTCGGTTATCTTCTAACTTCCGCCCAGATAGACGCCCATATTCTGGAAACTTGTCTACAGTGAAGTATACATCCCCATCAACTATGTAGGCATACCCATTATCAATAATCTGTCAAGAAAACATATTCAGAATCAATGCACAGCATATATGCATTCTTCAAAATAATTGCAGAACCAACATGAAGAAGTGCACACGGGCAATAGAGAAATTCCTAACTTTTATATTAACATCAGATAAATAGGTGAGCCTTATCATTCATATTACAAACCTGAAACTTTTTCTATATGTTGAAGTAGAATTAATAAAAAAGACTGAGAATATTGCAGAAAGACACCAATTTGCTCAATCAATTTGATGTTAAGCAGGCTAGGATTCAAAACAGCAAAATGGACATTCAAAGCGCATACATTATGCTCCAGGTCCCCCTCTTAACCCTTACCCCTCTTTGTCTCTCCATGCTTTCTCTTTCATTCACAAGCATGCACACACAGAGACAGACATATAACAAAGAAACAAATGTTTTCGATGTAGAACATGAAAAGACAAGCTTGTCTTATGTTCTAGTATTGTAGTAATCATAAGTCACGCTTCTATCACCCACAAACTCATGCTTCCTGTTTTACTTTTCAAGAACATTAACAAGCAGGCGAATGCAAGGACACCAGCTCACCATAGAAGCATAATAGGCAAAGCCAAAACAAATAAATGTATAACCTATGTAAAGTACACAAGATGTAGAAGGCAGATATTCCTAGTTAATAAAATGTGAACAATCTACCTTCTTGATCATGTCTTTTATTTGTGGCATGTGATCCGACACTCGCGGTTCCACAGAAGGAGGCAGGCATTGAAGATAGGACATATCTTGATTGAACTCTTCGCAAAACCGTCTACTCAAACTGATCGGATCCTCTCCCAATTCATTTGCTCTATTAATTATCTACAGAATTTGAAAAGTGTAGACTAAGCAATTCCTGTCATACCAATGTGGAAAGTAATTGGTATTTGGCATCCACCCTTTTTTAAGCACATATATCAAGCACTAACAATATTATACTTTCAAGAGCTCAAAGAACCAATTTACACCCTTTTTCAGACGGTAAAAAAGCAAACCAAAAGAACAGCGGATTATTAACCCATAAAAAAAAAGACCAGCGGTTTCACAGAGCAAAAAATGCAAACAATAAATACCAATGGGTTTTATTTATTTATCTATATTTAAACTTACTTTGTCATCGACATCGGTGAAATTGCGAACATAGCAAACTTGGTACCCCAAATGTTTAAGATATCTGACTAGACCCAAAAATCAAATACCCAATTAATATCGAAAAAACAAATAAACAAATTTACAAAAATTAGCATAAATGCCATATTAGAAAAAGACACAGAGAGAGAAGAAGAAGAAGAAGAAGAAGAAGAAGAAGAAGACCTATAGAGAACGTCGAAAGTGACATAGACGCGAGCATGGCCAATGTGACTGAGATCGTAGGCAGTGACTCCGCAAACATACATACCCACTTTGCCTTCCACTTTGGGTTTGAAAGCCTCCTTCTTTCTGCTCATTGTGTTGTGCAGCCAAAGCTCCGACGGCCATGGATTCTCAGGTTTGCCGCGAATTTTCTCTTTGACCAACGGTTGTGAAGAGCTCGGAGAACTCAGGCAGCGGATATTGGCTTTGCGGAAGGTGAAGAAACGGTGAGTTCCGAGTCGAAACGTCCGAGCTGAGTTGGGAAATGCGGAGAGTTGGATTAGGAACAAGGGTTTGTAGCACTTCAGCAAAGTGCCCATTTTCGGTTCTTCCTTAACCACTCACCCTCTTCTTTCCCATGCCTTGTCATTTTATCGAAAACTGGACGAGTTGACTCGCTTTTCAATCGTTTTGACGGCCCAGAGCGAGTGACGAGTCTATGTTGAGTCTGATTAATCCCAACTTAATTATGATTTTTTTTTTTTTTTTTTAAGTGATTGTTTTATAATCTTTACCATATTGTTTCATCTTATGATTTCGAAAAGGCAAAGATTATTCAAAAGGAAAAAAGAAAAAAGGAAATGCAATTATGCCTTGGATAGGCCAATGAAGAACGTCCATTCGATGTTAATTTTTAACTAATTTTTCACAAATCCAACTGAGTCCAACTATTTGAGAAAACCAAACCAAAACGACTATCATTAGTTCAATTTAAGATTTGGCCCAGTATCGGTAATTTAAAAAATACTAAAAAATATAACTAAAGATTTAATAAAAATATTTTTAAAAATTTATACATTATATATGTGTAAGCTTATTTTAGCATAGTTTAGATAAAAACAAATTATCCAAATCCAAATGAGTCCACCATAAGGAAAACATCAAATTGAATCAAACAAGTCTAATTCAATCAGTCTAATTGATTTATGCCCATCCCTAATTAGGCCTCGAATTATCTTTATAATTTACCTCTCAACTATAAAAAGTTTCATATTATCCTATAATTATGTCTTTTTTGTCATTGCACTCTAATTGTACACTTTTGATCAATAAATTTAATGAACTTAATTATACATAATATATGTAATTCCACTGAAAAATTATTTTATTATTAGTATTTTTTTATATTTATTAGTGTATGTGTCTGATTTTGTCAAATTCCTCATATAAAATGACATAATTGAATTAATGTGACACTAAGAAAATAGTGTTTTTTTTTTTTTTGTTTTTTTTTTTCCCCCTCATTTTGGAAAACAAAGTACAAAAGTCATAATAAAATCACTACCTCTGATTGAAAAACATAGGCTTCCTCAATTGTAGCCCAAATTCTTCTTGATGTATCTTCAATCCTACCAAATCTCTAAGCTTTTCCACAGAAATTGCAGCAAACCAGCCATCCTAGCAAAAGCTGATCTTGCAAAATCCACAACTGTTGCTCAAGAGAATATTTCAAGAAGCTTTCTTCGACGACTTAAGCTTTATTGGAAACAAAAACCCTCATAAAGTTTGGTTCATCCATAAGCACAGACTTATCAAGCATGTGTTGTCTCAAAATTGGCAAAATCTGATATTTCTAAACTAGGAAATTCTCATCATCAAGTTTCTGAATACTAGTTGGAAAAGGTGAGACTGTAATCAGCGAACCACTCATTTTGTCTGCAATCGCACTAAGAATTGAATCTGCCATGCTCGAATTCACTAGATCGACAATCGCAGCTGTGATACCATGATATAGAAAAGAGAATGAAAAAGAAAATCTATAAGAACCAAGAAAAGCTGAGAGAAAAAGGAAGAGAAAAAAACATTGCAAATTTTCCTAGAATTTTTCAAATAAGGATTTCATTGATTTAACAGCTTTTTATACAATCTAAACCTATGCACACCAGTTTCTAAAACTTAACTGACTCAGCTTAACCACATTGCAGCAGATAAACCAGCTCAGCACTCAAATTACAACAAACACACAACTTGTACACCTCATATACTTAAATGGCAAAGCTTTACAGTAAGGTTGATTTAGTTATTTTATTTTTCAATTAGATGATGAGCGAGCTACTAAAATCATAATAATTTTATCAAAATAAATTAATCTTGAAGGTCTCTGGCTTTAGAAAAGCTTCATGAGAAAGGAGGGAGAAAATTTTTTCTGACATGGAAAAATAGTCCCTGTGGCATTATATGATATGCAGGAGTATTTCTTATTTAGAAAATTTTCTTCATAATTCCATTAAGAATTCGGTATCTTTTTGTTTTGAGTAAAATAATACTGGCAAGCAAAATAATAGGAAATTTAGAAAGCTGCAAACGTATGAAGTATAAGTTTTGACAACTGATTATAGGATTGATTGTCCATTCAATAGACATTTATATGCCATGTATAGAGTGAATCCTTTCAATTTATGTGTCACATAGATAACATCTATATTTTATTTTTATTAGGTGATTTAAACCCATGATTTCAGATAAATATATATAAATATATATATATATATATATATAGAGAGAGAGAGAGAGAGAGAGAGAGATTGTCACTAGAGGGCAAGCAAATAACCTACCTTCTTCTTAATAATTTGGTGTCAAGCTACTTATAAAAATATATATATATATATATATCTTTTATTAATACAAATATGTGGATACGAGATTTAGTTGAAAATTTGAAAATGTAATTAAAAGATTAAGGACAATTAATCACAGAGGAAATTGGGTTGAAAGATGTAACATCGGCATCCCAAGCATAGTTGAAAGAGATTGGATCGCTATTGAGGAATGGTTGACCGTTTATGAGAAGACAAACAGAACCACTAAAACTCATGATCGAAGGGTCAACAGGCTCCACTGTTTCAAATCCTGTGCACTCCAACGTAACCAACTTTTGTGAACAGTCGCAATCATTCTTGATCGTAACCTTCCATTCTGGCTTGTCTTGCACCATTTTTCCTGTTTTCGATTGACTAACCTTTATATTACTGAGACTGCATGGCAATTGACTACAATTCCCTGCAAATATATCATAAATAATATATTGCAAAAAAACAAATTTAGTATAGCTTTACTTGTTTTGTAATTATTAGATATTCACATTTAGTGTAAAATATATGTATGTCATGGTTGAATATTCAAAAGATTTAATTGTGTGACTCAACTCATGCTAATTAATTAATTTGAAAATTTGCTAATAGACATTATCGGATACCAACGTTTTTTTTTTTTTTCAATGTATTTGGGAAATAATTTTTGCTATATATAGTTTAATCCAACAGTGAATAAAAAGATGAATAGTTAAAAATCTCATGTTTATAATTGATTTTGTTTTTCATCATATTAAATTAGACTATGCCACCAGTCCGGATAATATCAAATATACTGGTTAAAAATGTTGTATATAGAATGGCCTTAAACGGCAAAAAAAGGGGGTTTGCAGGAATATATGTTGATTAATTTAAGCGAAAATATTTTAAAATATATATATATATATATATATATACCAACTTGTTCACCATTAGAATGAATTGGTAAGTTTTTATCGTATTTACCTTCAGAAAAAAGACCGAACGAGAAAAAATGATTACGAAAAAAATCATATTTACCTCCGGAAAAAAGACCGAACAAGAAAAGAATGACTATGAAAAACTTCATGATAGCTGCCATTGAAGACTTTAACTTGGTATATTATATATTTTGGAGATGGAGGTGATCTCTGGTGGGGCTGGCATAACCCAAAAAACTTTCTCGTTCTTATTTTATTTTAGTTTATTCCTAAAAATGATGGTATGTAGTAAAGCTAATTATGGTAAGAAATTCAATATATAGGGGTTTTATTTTCATTTTCATGGGAATCTTATTTAATTTGGTAGCCATTTAAAAAGATGAAAATGATTTTTTTTTAATAAATGATAATTAATGATTTGTTAAAAAATTAATAATTTCTACTAAATTAATGCTTTCAAGTGGCAAAGGCTAAAGGTTAAGATTTGTGCTAGGATTTGCAGCCTTTATTGTGAAACTAATCTACTATATGTCAAATATAGATGGATTGTGGGTTTAATTAATAAAATGCAAGTGTAGGATCCCTTCTAACATCACATAAACATCTATATATATCAGGAACTGTAGTTATAATCTATGAAAGCTGGAGAATCAAAATTGAATTATGGTAAACCTCAAGGCCTGTAGTTGAAAATTTTCTTTTATTTTAGTTTATTCCTAAACATGATGGCATGTAGTAAAGCTAATAATGGTAAGAAATTTAATATATAGGGATTTTATTTTCATTTGCATGGGAATCTTGATTAATTTGGTAGCCATTTAAAAAGATGAAATTGATTTTTTTTTTTTGGTAAATAATTAATGATTTGTTAAAAAATTAATAGTTCTACTAAATTAATGCTTTCATGTGGTAAAGACTAAAGGTTAAGTTTTGTGTTAGGATTTGCAGCCTTGATTGTGAAACTAATCTACTATATGTCAGGCATAGATGGAATGTAGTTTTAATTAATAAATTAGGTATGAGTAAATTTTCACTTGGCTTGTCTAAGTAGACTCGGACCGAAATATGACATTAGGTCGCTCCATAACCTAAGATTGGAACAAGACAACTTAATCTTCATGAAGGCACAAGCCGAACGACCTAATCAGAAGGGTTACAACCTAACTAATGATAAAGGCAACTATTAGGAAAGGTTTGACCTAAATGACATCTACCACCCCATGTTAGATTTCAATCATAATGGGTCAATATCCAACTTGGAGCACAAGAAAGGTTGAGTAGCAAGAGCACTCAACAAGAGGACACACTCAACACGTCCCCTTGAACTACCCAATCCATATTATAAAAGCTTGATGATCGCATTGAAGCTTTCGGGTGCATATAAAAGCCTGTAAGAACAAGTGGAAGGTCATTTTCAAGCATACTGTACTATCACTACTAGAATGGCGTTGATAACTGACGCAATAAATGCGTCGCACAAAATAAATAACGACGTATCGCAAGGTGTCGCCTAACGTCTTGTCGCTAAATCTATAAGACAACAAGCGACGCATTATAAGAGTCGCCTATCTTTGAGTTTTTAGCGACTCATATTTACTTTTAGCGATGCATTAATAGAGTCGCCTATTTAGCGACGCATTGACTATTTAGCAACGCATTATTAGTGTCGCCTATTTAGCGACGCATTAAAAGAGTTTACTATTTAGCGACGCATTCGTAGAGTCGTCTATTTAGCGACGCATTCGTAGAGTCGTCTATTTAGCGACGCATTCGTAGAGTCGTCTATTTAGCGACGCATTAATAGAGTCGCCTATTTAGCGACGCATTAATAGAGTTGACTATTTAGCGACGCATTAGTAGAATTGCCTATTTAGAGACTCATTAATAGAGTCGCTTATTTAACGACTGATCGACACTTTTAGCGACGCATTATTTCTTAATGCGTCGCCCCTTCTTTTTTATTTTTTAATTTTTTTAAATTTTGTGAAAAGTGATTAAAATAGTAAAAATATAAAAATAATTAAAATACAAAAAAATGAAAACTAGCTTCATCCAAAATAAATAGAATACAAAAATTTTAAATAAATATTTTGTCATAACAAATTAATTATCAAATAAATTAAATATCATCTCATTGATATATTTTTACATAATTTGTAAGCTATTGTATTTTTCATAACAAATTTAATATTAATTAAACTTCCATGAATGCATATTCATTGAGATGGAAGTTGACCTCTTGTTGACGATATTATATCCTCATACTGCATATGGAAACATTAAAAAAGTTATTAGCACTTATGCAAAATAAATAAAATATTAATCATTATTACATTTGTAATTTAGTATAAATGAAAATTTAAAAAATATTACCATTGTTCTTAAGATTTGACGAATCACATTTCTCCCCTCACAGTCATTACAAACATAGTCACTCTCACATTCATCCTCATTATCATTTTCATCGACACTTGGCAACTATATGACAAATGGATTGTGAGCCATCTTTGTATCTCCAAGAACATCTTCTTCAACAACCGTACGATGTTGTGGTGAAGTTAAAACAATAGACCATCTTGATTCAAGTTAATCTTCAACACAAAATACTTGTTGAACTTAGCAAAATAATGTCAAGCAATATCACAAACATAATTTCTAAAAAAGCAAGATTAATCAAACCCAATGAACCTAAGCTGCAGTTAAAATGAAAAAAAAAAAAAAAAACAACCCACCTCATGTCAAGAAAAAAGAAACTCACCTAAACGATGGAGATAAAGAAAGAAGAAAACCAAAAAATCACGAGGGCGACAAAGAGAAATCTAGCTTCTCGGCCAACGACAACATAGGAAAATGAAAAATGAAACCTGAAATATCTCACTCTTTAAGTCTCTCTTAGATTGCTTCCAAATCTAATATCGATTAGCTGGTGTACTTGATGTAGTTTTAAAAAAGAAAAAATGGATTTAAAGGAGCGCGTAAAAATTTAAAAACGCGCCAAAAATTTTCAAAAAATGGCAAGAACGCGCCTTTTCTCCCAATTGCATTTTTTTTCTTTGATTAATATTTTTATTTTTCAACTACAAATAAAAACTAAAAATATTTCTTAAAAATGCGAAGCAAAATATCGAAGATTGCTGTTTATTTTTCTGTTTTTCAAGTACACCTTTATTCTTTATAAAATTTGCATGTCTTTCAAAATTTTTGTTTTTGTTAATTGAGAGAATAGGCGACATATTCTCTTCAAGAAGGATCGCCCTGTGGTGTGGTGATTTCTTGAGAGTGTAGGAGGTCTTGGGTTCAATTCTTGTTATGGTCCTATTTTGATTTTATTTTTTTTAAATGTTTAAACAAAAAAATTGAAAAAAAAAAGGAACAGGCGATGCATTTATTGAGGAATGCGTCGCCTGTTCTTGTATTTGGCGACGCATTGTTTCAATAATGCGTCGCCTAACACTATATTAGCCAATTTTTGCTGTATTAGTACATATAAGTGATTTGGCATAGTAGTGTGGTGATTTCTTGAGAGTGTAGGAGGTCCTGGGTTCAATTCTTGTTATGGTCCTATTTTGATTTTATTTTTTTTAAATGTTTAAACAAAAAAATTGAAAAAAAAAAAGAACAGGCGACGCACAATCTTATTGGTGCGTCGCCTGTTAACTATATATATATATATATATAAACCTCAGTTTTGGTGCACTAATATTTTTATTGATTGTTATTATTAAAATAAAATTAGATTGATTAAAAGATCTAAAAAAAATTAAGTGAAAAGAGAACAGGAGACGCACAATCTTACTAGTGGGTCGCCTGTTACATGTATAACAAAAAAGAAAAAAAAAAAAAAACCAACTTCAATTATGTTGCTCTAATATCTTTATGGGTTATTTGTTGTTAAATTAAAATTAGATTAATTAAAAAAACTAAAAAAAAAAGTGGAGGAGAGAACAGGCGACGCACAATCTATATAGTACGTCGTATATTTATTGAATTTTTACTGACGCATTAACCTCAAAGTCGCGGTTTTGTTTTTTCAGACGTGTTTGTTTCGTAGCGTCGCTAAATAAGTGTCGCTAGATATCAATTTTCGCGTAGTGTGTCCATTTGACTCGCAGAAAGAGATAAAATAGTAAATGGGACTTTATATTTCCAAAACAAAACTAGTCCACCACTTTAATCCTTTCTAAACACACCAAAATATTTTGTCATCTTTAAAATATAACCAGAAACCAAGTTGTTGTACACATAATATAGTTTCCATTAGGATTCATACGAAGTACAAATAAAAATAAAGAAATTATTAAATAATTGTCATTTAAAGTTACATGTAAAATATGAAAAATACATGGGACTCATAATATCTAACCTTAACTAACAATTGTTTAAGAAAAACAAACTCAGGGATTATTTTTAGATCTTCTTGTAATGATTTCACTTTGATACTGTTTGCATTTTACTGTGCAAGAAGATCTAATTTAAGTTTTTTTTGCTCATAAACAAGCCTTTCTTGTTCTTGGTTATATATTTTTCAAACATTTCTAACTTCTTCTCATTGCATTGTTTCTTCTCTTCCCTCATATCTTGTAAGATATTTATGTATGAAATTGAAGAATAATTTCCAAAGTCTCTTCTATTCCTTTTTTTTTTTTCCTTTCTTTTTCAGCTTTCCATCCTGGTGGTCTTTCTATACTTATAGAGCCAGGATTTTGAATGTTGTCATCTTCAACTTTCATATAAATAGTCTTTGGAGTTGGACAAGAGGAGGAAACAAGGGAAGAGCTTTTGGATTTATTTATAATTGGTTTTTTCTTTTGGCAATCCTCCAACTGTTTTGGTTGTTATCTCAATATGTTCCAATAATGTTCAAACTCGAATGGAGATTTACCTTTATTCAATTCTTGGTAGAATAGTTTTGCATTAGCAATTTGAAAAAGATAAAGAAAAAAAAAGAACTCAAGTAATATTTATGCAACAATATAATAATAAATATTTTTAATATGTAAATCATAAATAACTTATCCTGCTCATTGACACCACTTTGATTTCTAGATTTTTCTGGGTATACATCCACAAAATTTATTTGTAACCAACTAAATTGTTGACCAATGGTTTATCAAAGAAATTTGTGTATACTCTAAAGCAAAAGTTTTGTGCTTGTGAAAAAATTCCCACACTTGTGTCCAATAAGACTTGTGTTTATGTTCATTCCCTTGTATTGCATTCAAATTGATATTGAGCCATGCTGACACAATAAGATCTTCTTCCACCATAAAGTTTGAACCTCATGGTTTTTTAGAATTGGATTTTGATGGAGTACACATTTGAAAATTTGGAGTATTGAACGAAGAATATTGATCATAAGAGTTGGGAGGTTGGATTGAAAACTGGGGGGTCTCATTAGAATCTAGATGTACATTTCCATGGTTATCAATATGAAAATCCATATTTTTTAGAAACCAAAAACTATGAGCGAATATATATAAACCCATGTACAATGATTAAATTTATGACCATAGGGATAAGAAAGGAAAAATGTATTAGAAATTTCTAAAGTCAAAGACATATTTGGAAGATTTTTCAAATATGTTCAATTATTTTGAGTAGTCAAGCCAACGGGCAAAAGCAATAAATAGTAATTAAAATGTATTGGTATAATCTAGTGGTCATGAAATTTGATAAGCATTAAATTATATTAATATTAATATTAAATATAAAAAGCGTCTGTGGATCACAAATCTAAAAAATCAAATCCATTCTATATTCTAAAAAGTCAAATTACAAAGCATGTTAAAACTTGTTTTTAAATATTGACTTTTCTAAATAGAAAACATATAATGAATTAAGAGACCTTAGGATGCTTTTAGTATAGGTATTTTAAGTGCAAGCAACATATAATTGGGGTAGTGAAAGTTTAGTATTGGTCCGAAAAAAATACACTTCGAGCTTTCAAATATAAAATGTTTCTATTTAGGTCTTCAAGTTTCAATTTATTAAATTTCAATTAGTTAGATCTCTGTTGCTAATGGTGTTGCTAATGGTGATTAATGATTCCATCATTTCTAATTGATTTTAAAATACAATTTATAGCAATTTTGGCTTTCTATTTTTTTTTTAAATTGCATTTAATATCTAAATTATTAACCACCATAAAAATTCAGTTGGATCAAAATATAACAAATTAAAATTTAAAATTTGGAATGATCTAAGTTTAGAAATTGAAAGTACAACTTGTCTAAATTATAGAATATTAAAATACAGTTAACCCACTATAATTTCACTACAACTGGACATGAAAAATCCCTATCAAGAAAATAAGTCAATTGTCTAAAAAAACCCTTTTCCAATACAATAATTTGAGTTCTAATCTTCCATTCCAATAAAATAAATAAATAAAGTTAGTCAACCAAGTTGCTGAACACCTCTAAAACCATACATTGGCAAGGTTTAATTTTGAATATTTTTCACGATTATGTATGGACGAGGAGAGGCCTAATGGCTAATCACTTTCGTGGAAGCTGATGTTTATGGTTTTGTTTTACGTTATGCATTGCCTTCTCAAAAAAATAAAACTAAAAAGGAGTCAACCACTACCCTTCGTTTTTTTCTTCAAGGTATTTATTTAAAAGTTTAAAAATTATATACAAAAGCGCTAAAACAAAACCCACTAGCAAAAAGGAGGAAGAAGACCCATCAACAAGCAAAATCACCTTGAAATTTCTTCGGACCACTACTTGTGGCTACATTTTTAACCAAATTCAAAGTACAAAATAATTGATAGCAAATTTGGTTAGCCTATGGGCTTTATTAATTTGCTTCCTTACATTGAAAAACCCACCGAATTTTCCTAAATTCTTGAAGACTAGTAAGTCTTCTTTTGTTTTTTGGGTCAATAAACAACTTGTATTTGTTGACCCAAAAATAAATAAATAAGGAAATAAAAAATAAGGAAAAAAGAGAACCATTACAGAGAGTTCATATCAGAAGACTGGTAACTTTGCAGCTTCCACATGTTCTCTTCTTCTGGTAAACATTCAGAATATCCTTTAACACTAAGCAAACCAATTCAGTCGCTGGAATCCTGGTTGTTAAAGTTCCAATCCTAGCTACAAACCTTCAAGTATGTATAGCTAATCTCATCTTGGAATTTAATTTCCGGTTATGCATATATATATATATATATTATATACACTTACAGGGTGCGGTATATATATATATATATATATACTTATGACTGACATGTCATTGGATACTGATTAATTAATTAGTTGATACTGGGTTGACCTCAACCTAATGTCACCCTCCCTTAGTTGTAGCTCTACCACATGAGAACTGATTATTATGCATATATATTTGTACATATATAAACAAATAATATCCTTTTTCTTTTGAATTTTGTGACAAAGTTCCTTTAAGGCCAATTATTGTTATTACATTTTGGACTTCCACTAATGATTTCCATAACCTACCTACCTTAGAATTTTAAAACACTCGAAACCTGCCCTGATTTTCCTCACAAGTTGAGGCTCAAAAAGTTTATTTGTGATGGGAATAAATAATTTCACTTTCTTGTTCACATATATCCGTTCATTGACTTGAGAAAATTAAGATATAACAAATGAATGGCCCCGCTTCATTTTTTTATTTTTTTATTTTTAAATTTTTTTTTTGTTTTGGTGAATATGAATGACCCTACTTTGCTTGTGTTGATTGAAGCTGCGGACACAAAATGATGCCACTAAGAATTTGTCCATTGTTGATATTGAAGAGAACCAGATTATCACTGCTTTATTATTATTGAGTCTCTGTTGAAGTTCTTCTTGTTGTAATTTGATAATATATATATATATATATATGTAGAGAGAGAGAGCCTAATTAACATAATCAGTGTTCAGCAGTAGCTTCCTGGAAAGTATATAAATTTATCTCGAGCTCTTAAACATTCTCCTAAGATATTGTATTGTATGCATTGATATATATATATGTATATATATATGTACGTATTATGTATATATGTATACAATACTTCTTGAACCAGTACAAAAGATATCGTGAGTAGTAATACCAAACCTGCAATTGCACGGAATTGTCACTCTAACACAGATAGAAAGAAACAAGAAGAGACGGCAGAAGATAGACCTTGTATGAGATGCGTTCTTTGGTAATTATCTTTCTCTTCTACTTGTTGATCTACTGGATAATTCGCCGATCAACCTCCGACGCTTCACAGACCATCAATGGCACTGTTTTTATCAATGGAACAGTTCCAATAGGAAGAATTGACGATGATTTTGTGTGTGCTACTCTTGACTGGTGGCCACCGGAAAAGTGTGACTATGGAACTTGTAGCTGGGGCAGAACTTCTCTTCTTAATATTGTAAGTTCTTCATTTGTTTAATATATATACATATATATGTTTTTGATTAAACTGTAATCACTTCTGTATAAAGTCCTAGTACTGCTTTTAAACTTATTTGTTATTGTTGCCTCTTGTTTTTTTCCCTATTCTACATGAATTTGAACTTTGATCCTGTTAAGTAGGCTTGCGATTTTACAAATCGTTCTATTCTCTTTTAGTTGTTTTCTATTTCTCCTTCTCATAAGCTTATTTAATTATTTTCATTCTAATATTTATTTTCTTTCCTTTTTCTATTGTTTGAAGGACCTTAACAATCCTATACTTTTAAATGCAATCAAAGGTAAGGGATGCATGCTTACAAACACATTTATAAACCTCAACATCTGCCCCAAAAATGAGAACTGAGATTCGGAATTTTTATATACTACTTGCAGCATTTTCACCCCTGAAAATCAGACTAGGAGGCACCTTACAAGACAGAGTCATATACGAGAGAAATAATCAGCAACCATGTAATCCATTTGTCAAAAATGAATCAGATTTTTTGGGTTTCTCTCAAGGTTGCTTGCCAATGTCCCGGTGGGACGAACTAAACATTTTCTTCAAAAGAACAGGGTAATAACTTTTTAGTTTATCAACAATGGATATATTCTATTCTCAGCTTTATATGTGTTTTTCTTTAAAATACAGGGCTGTTGTATTTTTCGGTTTAAATGCACTAAGCGGCAGGACGATAGATTCCCAAGGTTCTGCTATAGGAGCATGGGATTCCAGTAATGCAGAATCTTTGATACAATATACAGTCAACAAGGGATACACTATTCATGGTTGGGAGCTGGGTAAGAACTTGTAGATTATGATTGATATATAAGAGAAACAGAATACTAGAAAGCAAATAAGTCAAGCTTGCTGCTTAACAGGAAATGAACTGAGTGGGAGAGGAATTGGAGAAAGAGTTGCAGCATTCCAATACGCATCTGACATTAACACACTCCAACACATTGTACAAAAGATTTATGCAGGTTCCGAAGTTAAGCCACTAGTCCTTGCCCCTGGAGGGTTCTTTGATGCTAACTGGTTTGCAGAGTTCATTGACAAAACAACTAAATCTCTTCAAGTAGTCACCCACCACATTTATAACCTTGGTCCAGGTAGCTTCAGAATTTGACAAACATGGAAGAGGCATTAGTGCCCAATTTGCTGTGCTTAAGATTCTGTTAGCTAGCCTAGTAATATATCAACTTCAGGCATATGCCCTTTCTGCAGGAAAGCAGTTTAAGAAACAAATATTTATTTTTATCTTTTTTGCTATCTTTTTTGCTATACTTAGGCAATGATGAACATCTTATTGACAAGATCCTAGATCCATCTTATCTTGGCGGAGAGTCCAGTAGCTTCAGCAGCTTGCAAAGTATTCTTAAAAAATCAGGGACTTCAGCAGTGGCATGGGTTGGTGAAGCAGGAGGAGCATACAACAGTGGCCACAATCTTGTCACTAATGCTTTCGTGTTTAGTTTTTGGTAGGCTTGGTTTCCGAGTTTTTCTATCTGCTGCTTATTTTGCTATCTTAACATTTTGACGGATTTAAGAACTTGTTTTTCCACCAACCAAACAGGTATCTAGACCAGCTTGGTATGGCAGCTTCTTATGATACCAAAACATATTGCAGACAAACATTGATTGGTGGAAATTATGGACTTCTCAATTCCCACAACTTTCTCCCAAATCCAGATTATTACAGGTTATTCCACAACATTATCACTGCTCTTTTCCCAGACCCCCAATAGAAGAAGGAACGAAAAATTTAAAAAAAGAAAAAAGGTTTAATGGCAAAAGAAAGTAAAACCTCCTCTTCTCTTTTCCATGAAGAGAAACGGAGATTTTATTTTATTTTATTTATTTATTATTATTATTATTATTATTATTATTATTTTGTCTTCGATTTTCTATCACTTTCCTAATTCCTTTGAAGTAAACATGAATTTAACATCACTGCAGTGCTCTTCTTTGGCATCGTTTAATGGGAAACAATGTCCTCTCAACAAGCTTTTCTGGGACAGAGAAAATGCGTGCTTACGCTCATTGTTCTAAGAAAAATACTGTAAGCTATGCATATATACTCACAATCGCAAATCTTCTCTTCTTCTTCTTGAAGGAAATGGTTTATATAAATATAGGAAATTCATAGGATTTTGTATTTGCAGCTCGGAATCACATTGCTTCTCATTAACCTGGATGATCAAACTAGAGTTGAGGTCAGTGTTTCAACTGACAATCAAAATGGTACAAGCTCAAGCCAAGATCGTAAGGAAGAATACCACCTAATGGCTAAAGATGGGGATTTGCAGAGCCCAGTTTTGGTTCTAAATGGGAAAACACTAATAGTGGATTCATCTGGAGCTATCCCACCTTTGGAACCAGTATATACAAATATGTCAGATTCAATATCTGTTGCTCCTTTCTCTATTGTTTACGTTCACATCCCGAACATCGATGTGTCTGCCTGTACAATTTAGTTCTTGGTGAATATTAACAAAAACTTCCATGTCTCAGACGTAATTAAAGGTAAAAAAGTGTCAACCTTTTTTTTTTTTTTTTTGGCCCCCCATAGCAAGAAATAGAATTTTAGGTTTAATTTTAATAGCCCCATCTGTATAAACTTGTATACTTCGTCAACCAAATAGAAAGATAAAAATATCACACAGCTGTTGTTTCGTGAAAATGCTTATTTCTACTTTTAGCTAGCTTTTGACACCAGCACTCTTGGACTAAAAATTTTGAAAATAAATTAAGAAACCTTTAATTTTTTTTTTTTTTTGGTGCCAATAGAGTAAAATTTTGAAATGTCTTCAAAACCTTCCTTGAGTTCCATAATTTTGTTTTTGCCCTAATTGCACTCGAATAAAATATTCCTTTCAAAGTAAAATCTGTAAAAAAATCATATTGGATTATTTTAAATGCAATGAATCCTTACGTTAGAATGTTTGATGTCGTCTTTAATAAACAAGCCATCAAAATGGGATGTTAAGAAGAAATGTAAAACAGACACACACTCACTTCCCAAGATGAAGTTGGACTGCCATTGCCAGATCCCACAGATAGGCATTGCTAAACAATGAGCTAAATAGGAATAATTAAAGCTTTAAAATTAAGAAGCTATAAAATCTTCAAGAACAAGAGTATTGCAAAGATTTCTACCCTATATGTGCGGATAGACAAGCCTACTAACCCAGGATCCATTGCAACAAAATCGTAGGCAAATAGAAAGTAACCAACAGACAAGTTATTTTCTCTTCTTTGCGGGTGGCTGAGGTACCTCTTCCTCCTCTTCTTCCTCTTCCTCTTCTTCCTCATCTTCTTCCCCATCGTCGTCATCATCATCATCATCATCGTCATCATCATCGTCATCCTCATCATCGTCATCACTTCCACCACCACCATTTGCCTCAGGCTCATCCTCTGGATCTCCTTCTTCTTCACCTTCTTCCCCAGCATCATCATCATCCTCACCTCCACCATCATCCTGATCATTATTCACACCTTCTTCATCACCCTCATCATCGTCCTCATCAGTATCACTGGCATCTTTGTTCTCAGAACCAGGTTTTTTCACTGCATAAAGCTCAGAGATGGGAAACCTGCAAAATAGAAATACCATTCACCAAGCTCCATAATGAAAATCAATAACACAGGAATTTCAACAAAGCAACCAAGAAAGAAACAAAGGCCATTTCACTAACCCTCTGAATGTGTCTGTCTCCTTGAGAAGCACACCAAGGACGTTAAGCACCTGCAAAACCAGAGTTCATGGTTAATGATAACGCATAAAAATTAATCATGTAAGTCTTCTTAGGTAATAAATACAAAAGCAGAGACAAGCCAGAGAGAAGCAGAAACTTGCAACATGTGCAAAGCATTAGAAAAGTCCACAAATAGGCAGGTATAACAATATAGAAAGACAACCAACTTTTAAGTAACAAAGGAAAACATTTATATATATATATATATATGCAATCAAGTATTCTTTCCAAATTTGCACTCACTTGTAAATTGGAATTAACCAAATTGAAGAGTGTGAATGGCAAACTATAAATTAGTTTCAATTATTCAACAATCAAGATTCCATTAGGGGGAAGGGGTTTGGGGAAAAACTTTCACGTACGGCTACTTCTATTTGTAGAAAAGTAGTGTCACATTCGCTTACACCAGAAGAAATATGTCTAAATGTCAATTTCATGCAAAATTGAAAAGATAATCAAACTTGAATACAATGCTGGAAGAACAAGAATAGAATAACAATACAAAGCACTTCAGAAACAACAATTAAAAGAAACCAAAAACTGAGCCATTCTTTTGCCCTTGGCGTCAGACCAATTAGTCAACGGAACATAAGGTCTATTGTGAACACTAGCAAATCCTAAGAGCTAATTCTGTCTGTACAGCATGTTCTACATTTTCCTCAATTCCCCAACCTATCTAATAGAAGAATTTAGGACAATACTCTACAAACAATAGAAATAGTTGAACACCAGCTATGAAGTAAACTATTTTTGACTAGTAAAATCAAAAAATAGCTGGCCAAAGAGAAAATTCAGACAAATTATCTTTAGGCAAAAGGAAGCAAGCAATTGACCAAATCAAAAGATCCACTACAGAGGGGAAAAATAAAAACTTAAAAACTATAAACAAAAGGGCTAATTAGGACAAAAGTAACCGACCAACAAACCCTAATTGGCAAAACACAGTACAAGACAAACACTAATTTTCAGGTAAGTCTCTTTGTACAAATTTGAACCATCATAAAAATAAAAAACTTTCAAATCCCAGAAAGAAATTGGTCAAATTCACACCCAGAAAACATAATCAAAATAGCTAATTCCAGACAAAAAAATAAAATAAAATAATAAGGCACAAGGGATTAAAGAAAATTTGGGGAAAAATTAAAAAGAGGGTTTACCATCAAGAGGGCCAAAGTAACAGACTTGGCAGCAGCAGTGACCGTCTCCACTACCATAGCATCCACCGCAGCAGAGAGAAGGCCATCCGAAACGACGACGTGGGAGCAGAGATTCTCTAACTCCATACTCAAACAAAGAATTCAGGAAAAGGGATACTAAAAACTTGGAGAAAAAGGAAACAGAGGAAAATGAGAGAAAATTTGTGGAATAAAAAGAGAGGTGAGTGGGGTGGGGAAGGGTTTAGTTAGGGTTTTGAAGATATTATCAGCATTGGGTGAAAGAAAATTGACGGTTTGATTTTGATACCTAGGAGGAGGAGGAGCTCTAGAAGAGTGTGGTGTATAAGATAAAGTTACGGTAAGTCTTCGATGCCGTTGAATGACAGACATGGTCTTAACGGTCAGTTTCTTAGGTAAAAAAGAAATTGTCTCTTTGCTTACTGTATGTGTCGAACAAGTCTGTGTGGCCAACGTGTGACACGTTATCCTGTGATTAGGTATCCAAAGTGTAACTTCTTTTGTTTTGTTTTTTTCTTGGTATCGAAGGTTGTAACTTGGACAGGGGCATTTTGGGAATGATGTTTGTAATTTTCATTTTCATTTTTTTTTTTTTCACCTATGTTGGCAAGTTTGAATTCCATATTATTACTCCAAAGAAAGTAATGTTGTTATTGAATTGTCCCAAATGACCACTCAATTTTTTTATTTCACTTTTATTGGAGAGTTTGATCCATTAGCTGACAAAAGAAAAAAGGAAAAATAAAAAATAAATAATGTTGCTATTGAATTGCCCCAAATGACTAATCAAAACGTGTTTAGCATCTGATTTTAAAAATCCAAAATGATAGCCTTAATCTAGTTATATATATATATATATATATATATATATAGAAAATTGTTGGGGGATACATCTCTAAATTCGATAGGTCTTCAAACCTTAATCTAGGTAAAAATCCTCACCATTCCAAGTTGTAATAATAATAATAATAAAAAATTACATTCTAAAATATATTTATTTACGACAAGTCTAAAAAATAAATAAATAAAAGTAAACACACACAACACTTTTATGATTTTTAATTCCTAAAATAAAATTTGAAATTTAAAGTAGGGGAAATGGTTAAAAAGTAAAAAAGCACTCAGTTTTGGATATTTCTATTCACACTATATAATTTGCTAGGCACATTACATTTTTAATGATTTTTCTTATATTCAAAAAATCCCCATTGATTAAAAAGTCAGAAATGTCTTTAAGCACATATCACACGAACCAAATTTCATCCAAATTATGTATACCACGCTTTAAACAATAGATGAACATAAGCTCGAATTGTATAAACTGGGGTAATATATGAACTCTAATAATAAATATATTGGGCAGACCAATATCTTCTTCGTTACCTATACCTCATTAATAAAAATATAAACTTGGATTATATAAACCAGATTAATGTATGCATTGTGGTATACGTTACCTATACCTCATTAATAAAAATATAAACTTGGATTATATAAACCAGATTAATGCATGCATTGTGGTATACATTGTATCAAACAAGCATATATTTTTATAGTTTATCGAACTTTTGAGGATAAAATTGATATATTTTATTAGTATAAAATAAAAAATAAAATTTTATATGGGTGTTATAAAATGTAGTGTGCTAATGGTTTTAAATGAATAGAATTGCCCTTTAGTTTTTTCGATTATCTATTATTAAAATATCAAATTTTCGTAAAGATCTGTTTTTTTTTTTATAAAATAATGTGTGCCTTTAGACTTCACAAGTTCCTTTCATGATTTTTTTTGTTAGATTGATCTCTATTAAACAAAGTCCTTAGATTTTTAATCTTTCGTAGTTGGATATCATAGCTTGCATTGCTCCGATTTGGTATGCTTGAAATCAAGCTAGATTTGAATGCATCTCAATTCTGCTTGCTAGATCCATGGTGTTCATTCAGCAGTCAACCATTGAGGGCAATGGGATTCAAATAGGTTTCATGCATAATTTTTTGGATGAGTTGCCTATTCTTTGAAAGTTGGGTTTTCCTTCTAAATATCCTAAAATTATTTCAGTTATTTGGAAAGATCCAAGACCAGGTTAGCTCAAAATCAATGTTGATGATATAGCAAATGCTTGTCCAGGTTTATCTGTTATGGTGGCATCTTCAGGACTTCAAGGCGCTTCATGAAAGCTTATTTTGTAGTTCCATTAGCTGTTTGTTTGCTTTCAAGGTTAGTTGCTTTATATAATCCATACCATTGACTATGCCAAATAGTTCAATTGGGATTACCTTTAAAAATAAATCTACTTTTGTGGTGAGTATTTTTGTCAACGCATTCTATGAAAGTTTCTAAGCGGCATGTGCACCCCTTGGAAAAGGGGTATACATGCTAGGCGTGCTGGTTTTGCCTTTTGGAAGCCAAAAATGGCATGTACACTCTCTTGACTAGAGTGTGCTTGCCCTAATTCTTCATTTTTTTTTTATTTTTTTTTCTGTCTTATCTCTCAAAAAATAAATCCAATAAGATAAAAAAAAAAAAAATCAAATCTTCTTCAACCTTTTATCCAATAACCTCCAAAATTCATCATTGAAACTTTTCCTACAAAAGAGACTAAAATATATCAAATATAACTAAAAGCTTGAGAAATTTCAAAATAATTAAGCTAGAATAGGCTATATTAGTGCGTATAAAGCTCATTAATCACACTTCCAAATTTTACTATTTGCTTGTCCTTAAGCAAAACACCACTTATTTAAACTTGAAAATAACAAAACTAATAAAACGAAAACTTAAAAACTAAAGCTTCGAGGCGAACTTAAAAACATGTTATTCAAAAACTTTGAAAACATTAAGAACAAGTAAATAATGTGATGTGGTGGCCTTAAAATTCTATCTTTCTATCAACTACAATTTCCCAAATAGCTTTAAGGTAGAATTGAAAAACAAATATGTATGTTCCATTCAACATTTCATTGCTTTCAAGTTTGTGTATGTATAGCAACTCATGCTTTCAAATAAACTCCACACTACCCAAGGCATTAACATTTTAAAAATTTGTACTTTATATGCTCATATAACCAAGTGATCTCCACTAATGTAGACTATATGTAATACCTCGAATCAATACATCTTTGTTGACTTGTAATGATAAGGCAAAAGAGAGAAAGGTTCATAGAAAAATGCTAGAAATTGACAGGGAAAATATATTGGAAATGGCTAGAATTTCTTATATTGAAATATTTTCAAATACAAGTAAGAAAAGAAGATAAGAGCTTCAGCATTTGATGAAACTCCCAACCATACTACAAGCACTTTGTAAGGATTTTTTTTTTTCCTTTTTCTTCTGTACATTGCGAATGGGAAAGCCCCTATTTATCTAATGAGAAAATGCCAAATATGTTGACACTTAGCTATCTTACGTGTCAACTAATGCATGAAGATACCTACTAGATTAGATGCAAATGGTTTAGCCATGTGTTGGCTTGCATGTTAGCTTGAAAGGATGACTAATCAACTCGCAAGGTGTCATGAAATTTGGTCAACCCATCAACACTCTCCTTGATCCACATTTCTAATACTCTGATCAGTTTCTAAAGTAATTCAAATTGTGGTTTAAGTAGTACCTTGGTGAAGATGTCTGCTAGCTATTCTTTTTTTCTTGAAATACATCAACTCAATCTCTTTGTCTTTTACTGCATCCCGTAGGAAATGACATTTAATTTTAATGATCTTGCTTTCTTATGATATATAGGATTCTTTATCATAACAATTGTTGATTTGCTCTCATAAAAGATCTTTATAGCATGATTTTGAGGTTCTTCCATGTCTTTGAAAATTCTTTTTCGCTAAATACTTGACTCGTTGTTATTGCAAAAGTAATATATTCGGCTTCAGCAAAATATTGTGGTTTTCTTGTTTTTGTGATGCCCAAAAAAATATTTTAGAGCCTAATGTGAATGTGTATCCAAAAGTATTCTTCAAGCCATCTACTGATTCAACCCACTATCAGTGTAGTCAAACAATTTAGAATTTACACATAGTTTGTGCCAAATTCCATAATTTTTCATTCCTTTCAAATATCTAAGTATATGCTTTGCTACATTGAAATATATTTGATTTGGATTCTACATGAACCTTGAAGCTAAACTGGCGGCATACATGATGTTAGTTCGAGTAATAGTGAGATATAGTAAACTTTCGATTAAACTTTTGTAAAGCCTGCCATCTGCCTTCTCAGATCCATTTTCTTTACTTAATTTTACATTTGCCATAAGTGGTGTAGTTACTGACTTGCAATTGTTCATTCTAAGATTTTCCAATACTATTTTAGTGTACTTCTTAATTTTGAGTTATGAATTTCTTTTCTTTTTATTAGTTTATTTCAATACCAAGAAAGTAATGCATCAAACCCAAATCCATCATTTCAAAAGTCTTCATCATTTCTTCTTTGAACTCTTGTATCAGGTTCTCGTTGTTTCATGTATAGATAAGATTATCCACATACAATGAGATAATGAGAGTATATTTATCTTAGGTATTGATGCATAGTATTGGCTTACTTTTAATCCTTCTTAATCCTTGATTGATGAAGTATTTGTCAATTTTGCTATATCAAGCTCATGGATCTTCTTTTAATCCATACAACGCTTTCATTTGTTTGAGAGCTTTGTTTTCTTCTCCATGAATTTGAAACCTCAACTATTATTCAACATAGATTGTTTCTTCAAGATAGTCATTTGGAGATGCTAATTTCACACCAAGTTGATGAATGTGACACTTCTTCTGAGTAGCAAATGCTAAGCACTTTGATTGTGTCTAATGGGGCTACCAAAGTAAAAGTTTCATTGTAATCCACAATAAATTATTTTGCATAGCCTTTCACTACAAGTCTTGCTTTGTGTTTCTACATTGAACCATCTAGGTTAAGTTTTGTTTTGTAAACCCACTTAACTCAAATGCCTTCTTTGTTTCCAGGTAGTTCTACTAATTTTCGTGTTTGATTTTTTTCAATCATTGTTATTTTTTCTTGCATTGCTATCATCCAAACATCTTGTTTTGATGCACATTAAAATTTTCAAGCTCTAATGTGGTGAAGTTGCAAGCTTCATATTTTGATACATGTTGAATTTTCTTTAGTGATGAATGAAGAGTAAACTCATCATGTTTGAGAGTTTGTGTTTAAGTGGGAGTCTTTGGCTCTTCTTCTTCTTCTTCCACTTCTTTCTTGTTGAGAAATTGAAGGTTAAATTGAAATAACAATTGTTTTCTTCTCAATTTTTTCTTCGTTCCAATTCCATGCTACATTTTTCTCAACCGATTGATAATGATAGTTTTGGTTTACAAGTTATAAACTCCATAACCTTTTAATTCAAAACTATAGTCAAGAAAAATCCTTTTTTTCTATTTTGTAATCTACTTTGCTTTTTTTTTACTTTTGGATTGTGAACACAGAAAATACAACCAAACATTTTGAGATGTTTTGCTGAAAGCTTTCAACTAGTTCATGCCTCAATTTGATAAGAATCCGCTCCTACCCGTACAACCGATTACCCGCTGGAATGCTAATCCTGTACAATTGAATTCGAGGCCAATCACATAGGCACAAGCTAAGAAATTTAAGGACAACCTGGTTAGTTTCATTTAAGGTGTTATTAATTCTCAAAAGGGCATGACAATACCCAAAGTGATACGACCTAGGTCGACTTGCTCCTAAACCTATATTATATTAGCCCCGGATCAAAAAATTAAGTTCAAGTTCTTATGGTCACCTCAACCCCTAATCAACCTATGACTAGAAACCTTGGTATATGATGAAGACACCACAATAGGTTATGGATGTCCTATTGATAAGTCAAACTAAAACACTCACTCTCTAATGGAGTTTTAGATGTTCAAAGAGAATAAAGAGAATTCTTTCTCACAAATTATTTTTTTTAAAAAAATTTTAAGTTGATTCCTTATTAAAAATAAGCCCTTAAAGAGGCTTTGAAAGAACAAAATAAAACCCTAAAATACTAGTCAAAACCGACCATATAGGATAGAAAACCTTACTTGGCCGATTTTCACACTTCTTTCTTAAACTAATTTGTATTAATTAATTTTTTTATTTTGAATTAGGAATTAATTAATTTAAAATCAAAATAATAAAATCCTAACTTTCCTAAGTTGATTTTTCTAGCAAATAAACAAACAAAAATCAAAATAAAAGATAGTTTGCTAAAACAAAATGTCAAATTCAAATTAAGAAACTAGTTGACTAGTTTAACAACTAAACTATCTTTGACCAATTTTCAGCTTGTAAAGGCTCCAAATCAGCTCCCATATGCCATGTAGGATTCCAAAGAGGATAAATAATGATTTCTATATGTTGCCCTTGATTGGAACAAAGAGAAAATGCCAAATCACCAAAATACAACAAAGCCAGCAGTAAATACAGCAAAACCAGCCAAAAATTCCTTTCATGCGCAAATGGACTTATTGGATGCTTTTACTTCTGCCTTGACTTGTTTCCATGACCTCTTAGTGATAATAATTGAGTTCAAGAAGTGTTGAACCCATTCCTTGCTCCCCAGAGTCTATAAATGCACTAAAAAAAACTATCCAGGCCCATATCGGCCTTCACCACTTAGATGTTTAAAACAATCTTTGAATCTGCAGGTATTGACAAGTACTTTTGAGAATTGATAACTTCTTGTATAAAGCCAACTAGACTTTTCTTAAATCTCTTAGGTTGAACCCTAGTGATTGGCTCGGTCTTCAACTGTATAGGATTAGCACCCCAGCAGGTTGTTAGTTGTATGGGTATGGGTGGATTCTCATCATTCCCCTCCTCTTGAAAAGAATTTGCCCTCAAGGCAAAGTCATCACCTATAGAAAATGGAGATAAATCAGCGATATTAAAGGTAGCAGTCATATTACACTCACCTGGCAAGTCAAGTTTATAAGCATTCTCATTGACCCTCTTGAAGACTTGAAAAGGTCCATCCCCTTAAGGTAAGCTTTGACTTTCGTTGCTTGAAAAACCTCTCATTCCTTAGATGTAACCAAACCCAATCTCCTGGGTCAAAAAGTATCACAATAAATCCTAGAAATACAAGCTCATTTCGGTAAAAATAACACCTTTTAATGTTAGCATACACCATGTAATTCATCTAACATATCATCTAACTTAGGAATTAGATGCTTATATTTAATGGTTATATTATTAATAGCTTTATAATCCACACACATGCTTCATGACCATCTTTCTTGGGTACTAATAAAACAAGAACAACACATAGACTCATATTCTCACGAATATAACCTTTGTCAAGCAACTCATTTACCTGCCTTTATAACTCCTTTGTCTCCTCGGGATTACTCCTATATGTAGGCCTATTAGGAATTGCAGCACTCAGCATAAAATTAATTTGATGTTCAATCCCTCGGATAGGTGGTAAACCTTTAGGAATTTCCTCTAGAAAGACATCTCCAAAATTTTGTAAAAGATAAGAGATAGAACTTGGCAATTCAAGTTCTTCAGGGTTAGCTTGATCATTTAAATAAACATTTTTATAAATCATGACCAGCAAGGGTTTATCACTCAAAAATGCCTTTTTGATTTCGCCAAAACTAAGATAAAATTTCTTCTTTTTCTTCTCTTTCCTCTCTCTTTCTTTCAAACTCATGGATTCCATTTTTTTACCCTAATTCTAAACCTGTGCTTGAATTTTCTCACTCTCGGCTTTCTCTCTTATTTTCACCTCACTATTGGGATTAAAATACTTACCTTGGATAACAAGCTCGGTTTTGACCTCATGGATAGGTGGTGAAACTATGGGTGCCACACTAAATCTCTCCTTAAGCTTTTCGGCCTTCTTTCTTTGTTGCATTTGAAGTTAGTCTCTATATACCTCCTTTGCAGTTAATGGCTCCAGCTTGACCTCTTTTCCTTTAAATTTAAAATCAATAGAATTCTCTCTTCCATAGTATATGGCATCCTTATCAAATTGCCATGGTCTCCCTAATAAAATATGGCCAGCATGCATGGGAACAACATCACACAATGCATCATCCACATATTTATCAATGCTGAATTGTCCTTTGGCTTATTTGTTTACTTTCATCTCACCACTATTATTAAGCCATTGTAATCTATGTGGTTCGGGATATTTAATAGTTGCTAACCCTAATTTATTTACTACCAAATTACTAATTACATTAGCACAAATTCCAATATCAACTATCATACTACAAATGTTACCTTGAATTTCATATTGGGTGTGGAAGATGTACTCATCTTTGCTTCTCTAACCTCATGAGCTCTCACTTGCTCAATTTGCTTTGAAATGAATCCTTTCTTGTAATCTTTGGACAAACTCCTTTGGCCATAAAGATCTCTAGGTGGTGGGACACTTAAATACAGATCTATAAACCCTATACATGATGGTTCATGCTAGCCATTTATCCACATTTTCTAGTTGATAATGCTTCTAGCATTACTGTGCTTTTTGTATGAGGGGATCTTGAGTGGGGTTGACCTGAACCCTAGCTCTTCTACATTACCCAATAATCATGAAGGATACATGAAACTATCCAATATTTTGCCATTGATATAATGAAGGATTGAGTTTCTTGTCACCCATACAATATATATGGACATGCATGAGAAAATGGCATAACGAAACTCTGCATGCAGCTTTGAAATCTCATTTTCATATGGGGTAGGTAAAAGGTTTGCATAAATAAATTTGTTCTATTTTTTGGGAAACTTGTTCAACCTATTCTTTAGAAATGTCTTCACTTCACGGTACATTCCTTCCACACTTGAGAACTTGATTCTGGAAACACAAAGTTGTTTTGTGATATCATCATAATTAAATTCATTGCCCAAATATTCAAAGAAGCATAGATTCTCTAGTGACACAATCTCATAGTAGTCATTTATAGTTTATATGGAGAATGAAACCCTCTTTTCTGTTACCATCACATTTTGATCCACTCTTCTACACCTGCATTTACATAAATTCACGCACAAAAATGACATCCACAGCTGCCAGCTTTCGAATAAGTCAGTCCTAACCTCTTTTAATGATTATGCTCTCTATATTTTGAACATCCTCATACTCATTAAAAGGCTTAGTTTTCACTAAATCATTAAAAGGGCCTTAAAGCTTTTTCCATTATAATAGCCATTTTGTTTTAGGAAACACAAATTTGTTACTCCACTCTAGTGTTTACAGACTTGTGATTATGCTTTCTTCAAAAAGAATTTAGGTTTGGAAGACTTGAATTGGTCATTCTCTTCTTAGGTTTAGGAACTTGTTGGTTGTTTGTCTGCACACACTTTCTTATTCTTTTTCAAACAATGGCTAAAACTGATACGAATCTAGGACGACCTGTGCCTAAATTCGTATTATATTAGCTCGGATCTAATTATGTTCAAGTTCTAATGGTCACCTTAACCCCTAACCAACCTGTGATTAGAAACCTTGGTATATTGAAGATGCCATAATAGGTGATGAATATCCTATTGATAAGTCAAAACTAAAACACTCACTCTCTAATGGTGTTTTAGGTATTCAAAAGAATAAAGAGAAATTCAATCTTACAAAATAAATTCTTCCTAGAAAACAAGCCCTTATATAGGCTAAGAGAAAACAAAATAAAACCCTAAAAACTAAAGCAAAACTGGCCATGACTTTTGTTTCCTAATGTGGCTGAAATTTCTCTCTCTTTCCTAATTTTGATTAATTAATTTCTTTATTTTACATTAAGAATTAATTAATTTACAATGAAAAGGATAAAATTATAACTTTCCTAAACTTATTTGTCCAGCGAATAAATAAATAAAAACAAAAAGTAAAGGTAATTTCCTAAAACAAAAAGTATAAACCAAATTAGGAAACTAAAATACTATCTTTTTTACTAAGTTGACTTTGATCAATCTTTGACCAATTTAAGCTTCAAATCAGCTTCCATATGCTGTGTAGGATGCCAAATAGGATGACCATGAAGTCCCACACGTTGCCCTTGCTTGGAGGAAAGAGAAAAAGCCAACTTAGCAAAATATAGTAAAGCCAGCAAGAAAACAGTAAAAACCGACCGGTTTCTCTCTCATGCACACAACCCTTAAATGACCAGCTTAGCTTGGGTATTGACCAGTTCCCATAACTTCTTAATGATATCAAGTGAATTCAAGAAGATTTGACCTCATTTCCCACTTCCTAGAATCCATAAATGCACAAAAACTGCTACCCGAGTCTGTATCGCTTTTACCACTTGTATGCTCAAAACAGGCTTTGTATCTTCGTGTATGGACAAACTTTATTGAGAATGAATTACTCCCTGGATAAAGGCAGCAAGATTGTCCCTAAACCTCTTAGTTTGAGCCATAGTTATCGGCCCGGTGTTCATCGATATCGGGTCAGCACCCTAGCGGATTGTCAGTTATGCGGGTTTGGGCGGATTCACATAAAAAACTACTTAAACCTGCCTTTCAAACTTTAAGTAACAATTCCCAAAACTAACTACAACTTGCTTTTCAAACTTTAAGCACAACAAATTTACCAAATACTTTGAAGCACTTCAAGATAACCAATTCTACAAATCAAATTCAATTTCAAAAGTTCACAATGAACTTTCCACAAACACTTAGAAGGCAAAAATTCTCAAATTCTTCCAACAACCAAATTAAACTTGCAAACTTCTCCAACAATAAAACGTGAAAGAAGAAAATGACATCCAACGTGTAAAAACACTTTAACTTCAACATAAAACCAACATTAAATAAAAACAACAACACAAACAAAATTCAAGAATTCCAACTCCCTACAGAATGTGGAACCACCATTACCACAACCTCACAAATTCATCCTAGTTTCACTTCTTTTTGAAATTTAAGCTTTAAAAAGAGCATTTCTTTGTATAATAAAACTTAAAGAAGCTTTTAATACTTCAATTCTTGCTTGGCTAAAAGGTTTAACAATAACATGAAGTGATGAACTTCCAAACTTGCGAAGATGAGATGAACATTTGATCACTACTTGAATTTTTAAAATTTAGCAACGTTCTTCATTTTAAAGAATAAAGGGGATGAAAACAAGACTTTAGAACTAAGAATTAGTGTTTTAGACTTTAGATAATATGAATTTCAAAGATTTGGAGTGGATGGAGTATAGAAGAAAAGAGAAAAAAAGTAAAATGCAAGTAAATGAAAGGAAAGGAGCTTAAAAGGCTGAATTTTAACTTTTGTAAATGGAAAGTGGCATGTGGCTTTTGCTTTTAAGGGTTCCAACACCCTTAAGATTACTCCAAGGTTTGATTCTTAAGTGAGTGGCATGCCACCAAAGCAACAAAAGTGGTGACACTTAGTGAAGTAATGTAAGGTTGGTTTTAAAAAGGATCTGAAGTTATTTAGCTTAAGGTTATGGTTATGGTGAAGCTTTGGCTATCGATTTAGCAAATGCTTAACAATTAAGTTGCTTATTCAAACTCAATTATGTATATTTGTTGTTAGCTTTTTGCAAAATAGGAAATGAGCCAAAAATACTTAGTTTTCATTGATATGCTATGTGTATGTATTACATACAAAAGAAATATGAAAGCATTTAACTTGGTCATCCATACAAGTCAATGAAACTTAAGAACTTCATATCAAAGAAACCATGTGTGTGAATAAAATGTCATCAAAATTTGATCCAATGCATCTTGCCATTTATTTGTCATATATTGCTTACTTTTAGTTAAAGTAGTCCCATGGAAGCTTGAGACATGTAGCTTATTTCATTTGTTGAGTGAGTGGCCAAATTCGAGCATGCTACTTCATCAAGCATGTCCAACTAGGTCAACTTGCTTATGTTCTTTAAGCAACTTGTTAATCCATGACCTAGTCTAGCTTATATGACTAATTACATGTCATTTGGTGTTCTTGAACACTTACTTGAGAGTCCTAAATGATACAAGAATAAAAGGACCGAAAATAACCTAAAAAGAATATGAAACAACACACTCAACCTAAGTGAGTTTGCTTCTAGTTGACCAGAAGGTGGCTTAACATTGCCACATATTCTTCCTTTGCTCTAGAGCTTTGTCATAGGAAATGATTACCTTGTAAGCTTGACAAATTGACATGTTTGGCATACAACTTCATTTTCTTCTATTTGATGTATTTATACACAATTTGTTATGTTTGCATCTGCTTCAAAGTAGTATAGTTGTATTGACTGAACCTCCTATGTCATAAATTTGAATCTTCATCTACCTTGGTTCTTAATATTGTTTGACTTTGGAGCTTAAAGTTAACCACAGAGCTGTTCTCTTTCATGTGTACTACCAATACGATTTTATCATCTTTTGGTATTTTATAAAACTTGTTTAAAAACTTTAAAGTGTACCCTGTCTTCATGAGTTGTTATACACTAAGCAAATTCTCATACAGATTTGGTACAAATAAGACATCTATGACAACTATGCTTGTAATGGCCCAGTCCACCCGCATCAAGATATTGTCCGCTTTGGGCTCAGTCCGCACGGTTTTAAAAGGTCTCTTGAAGGAAAAGGTATCCACACGCTTATAAGCCATGCTTCGTTCCCCTTTTCAACCGATGTGGGATGTTACAATCCTCCCCCATTGGGGCCCAGCGTCCTCGCTGGCACACCAATCTGGGTACTGGCTCTGATACCACTGTAACGGCCTCGTCCATCCGCATCAAGATATTGTCCGCTTTGGGTCCAGCCCGCACGGTTTTAAAAGCCCTCTTGAAGGGAAAGGTATTCACACGCTTATAAGCTATGCTTCGTTCCCCTTTCCAACCGATGTGGGATGTTACAATGCTACTTTGAAGTTTTTATAACAATATCACCTTTAGAGGTTTTTATGCCAATATCACTTTTACCTTGTGCTTGCATAGCTAGCCATTTGTTACCTTGATTTTTGTTGCAATTCTATGGTGAAAATTGACAAAACTCTCATAGTTATGACTCATATTATAAGTACAAATGCTATAGAGTATCCATGTATCTTTGCATGTTGCAAGATTTCAAATGGTTATTAAAGTGTTTATATTTAATATTGGTACTGCCTAGTTCCTGAACATATTGTGTCTCTTGCCTTTCATATTTCTTCTTGCAAACTCTCTGTACATGACCAACTTACTTGCAAAGTTTACATTAAACATTTGGTCTCCACAAATAAGCGTTCATTGAATGTCTTTACTTTTTGAAATTTGAACAAGGACCATAGGTCTTCTTGTCTCCCCCTTAAAACCGATTATCTTTGCCTTTATTTTGCTATTTTCTCTTTTTTCTTGCTACAAAGGTTGCTTCAATTGAAGTTTACCTTGTTGCCTTAAACTCCTTCTTTGTTCCATGGCTTGTAAAGCATTGAGCAACTCAGCCTAAGAGATATATGTAAGATCTCTAGTTTCTTCCGAGGATGGAATTTTGGATTTAAACTTCTGAGGGAGGCAAATCAAAATCTTTTCTACAATTATTTGATTTTGGAAAGTTTCTCCAAGAAATCAGATTCGGTTTACCACCTTCATAATTCTGTTAGAGAATTCTTTCCCAGGATCATTCTCCTCCATCTTCATATTCTCAAATTCTTTTATAAGGTTAAGAAGTTACATTCTGTGTTATTCTTGTACTCTTTTGGAACTCCTCTTAAAGCTTCTCCCAAGCTTCTCTTGGTGTTGAGCATGTTATTAATATACTAAAGTCATCGATGACAACTGCTTGTATGGTTGTGAGTTCTTTGAACAACCTTGCATTTTCTTCACTATGGAGCTTAATTTGGCATACTGAAGCTTCTGCTTTTAATGATTTGGGTTTATAATCAAACTCAACAAGTTCCCAACAGTCATAGGCTTATAAAAAAGGCTTCATTTTAATGGACCAAATTGAGTAATTTTGGCCATTGAACAAAGCTAATGAACGTGCTAAAAAGTGAGAGGAAGCCAATAAAATCGAGAGGTGTTTTTTATTTCACTTTAAAGTTTTCAATCATATGATTCAAGTAAGGCTCTATTAACAATTTAAAGGTAGGACTAGTTTTAAAGAGGATTCGAAGCTATTTGGCTTGAGGTTATGGTTATGGTGAAGTTTTAGATATCAGTTTTACATATATATTGAGCAACTAATGAGCTGCTCATTTAAAGTTGGTTATGTATATGTGTTGTTAGGGTTTTGTAAGGTAAGAAATGAGCCAAAAATACTTAGTTTTCATTGATATGTCATGTGTAAATATTACATATAAAATAAATGTAAATGCATTTAACTTGGTCATCCATACAAGCTAACGACATTTAAGAACTTCATATCAAAGAAACCATATGTCAATGACAACACACTTTGGTCCAATGCATACTTGCCATTTTCTAGTTCCATATTGCTTGTCTCAAGATGAAGTAGTCCCACAAAAGCTTGACACATATAGCTTTTTCCATTGGTTGAGTGAGTGGCCAAATTTAAGCATGCGACTTCATTGAGCATGTCTAAGTAGGTTAAGTCACTTAAGCTCCTTAAGCAGCTTATTAATCCATCACCTAATCTAGGTTATATGACTAGTTACATGTCATTTGATGTTCTTGAATACTTACTTAAGGGTCCTAAATGATACAAGCACAAAAGGACCTACAATAACCTAGAAAGTATGTGAAACATACATCCTCAACTTAAGTGAACAAAGCCAAAAGGAGGACCAAACCAAAAGGTGGAAACATTGCCACATATTTTAACACTAGGCATGCTATCTTGTAGCCAAAAGGAGGACCAAATTAACTTAGGCACCATGGTAAATAGAGTAGGCATGGCTTCTGGTGATTTAAATAGCTTAACATTACCACATATTATAACACTTAACATGTTGTCTCACGGCCAAAAGAATGACGAAACTAACGTGGGTACCATGGTCAATAGAGTAGGCAAGTCTCTTGTTGATATTCTAGGTTCAATGCATAGTGAAGGTGGTAAGGGTACACATTAGAAAAGATTGGCCATGCCCAACCTGCTGTCCCAAGATTGTTGTTTGAAAAAACTAAGTGTTTACACCACTTTTTTTTTCACAAAAATGAATTTCCGAAGCTCTTTTTCTTGATTTTTTATACTCTTTTTTAAAACTTGCACTTGATGAATTTCCATTCCTTATAACCTTAAAATGTTCAAAAAACTTAAAAATAAAGCTCCCAATAGATTAGAACCTATAATTTTTTTTTTTTTTTTATAAATTACATGAGAAAACTAGAAAATAAGAACTAGTAAAGTTTAAAACCAAATTTAAGCTTCAAGTAAATTTAACAACATGTTCAAAGTAATAATAATGACTTGAAAATAAAAATAAAAGCTTTAGAAAACATGGATGACCTCCTAAGAAGTGCATGATTTAACATCTCTAGCTAGACTTAGTGAACAGTGGTAGAAACCAAAGAACTCCATGCTCATACTTCTAGCTTCCACATTTTTCAATTATTATTGTCCTTAACCTTCTTAGAAAACACCCAAAACAAACCTCCATGTTCATCTTTAAGCTCCAAATATCCTAAAGGAAAAATGTTCTTCAAACTGAACTTGTTGGAACTTTCTCCCAAGTACTCACTACTTAAACTTTAGCACTGGTAATGAATGTGGAACTTTGCTTTTTCTTGTTCTTATTGTGACTCTTATGAATTCTTCTTTTCACCAAAATATCATTGATGAACTTCACTTTATAATTCATCCTCTTTTGGCAAACTTCTAAGATAGACTTTTCCAAAGCATTGTTGACAATCTCACTAAGGCTCAGTTTATGAAACACGGACTTTTTTAATGGATTAAGAACCTCAATCTTGTAATAAGATTGAACTTTATCCAAAATTTCATATTATATGAAATATCAAACTTCACTTCATCATTGTCCACCCTTAAAGTAAGAATACCACTTCAGACATTAATAAAAGCCCTGCACATTGGCCTTTCAAGAATGATAGTCACATCTCTATCTTCCTCCATATCCTAGACAACACATCCACGATAATTCCATATGGTTGTGAAAGAGAACTATCCGTCATTTGAAGAGTAACATTTCTAGACTTAACTTGACCTAGACCAAGCTTCTTATAAAAGGAAAGAAGCATGAAATTTAGGGTAGCTCCAAGTCATATAAAGCTCTCTTAAATTTCAATTCACCAATAGTACACGAGATATGAAACTACCCAAATCCTTAAGCTTTTTAGGTAGCTCCTTTTTTAGAATTGAGCTAGCTTCCTCAATTAAAGATGATACGAATCTAGGTCGACTTTCTCCTAAATCCGTATTCTATTAGTTCGGATCTTAATTATGTTCAATTTCTAATGGAAACCTTAACTCCTAATCAACTTGTGATTAGAAACCTTGGTATATGATGAAGACACCACAATAGGTGATGGATGTCCTATCGATAAGTCAAACTAAAACACTTGATTTTTATTAAGTGTTTTAGGTGTTCAAAGATAACAAAGAAAATTCTTTCTCACAAATATTTTTCTGTATGAATAATGTACTGAATATTATTAAGAAACTAATCCCTTAAATAGGTTTCAAAAAAAATAAATAAATAAAAACCCTGAAGGATGAGGTCAAAACTGGCCAAGCATAGACAATTCTTAGTGTAGCCGGATTTCAACTTCTTTTTCTAATTTAATTTGGATTAATTAATTCCTTTATTTTGAATTAGGAATTAATTAATTTAGAATAAAATATCAACTTTACTCAGTTAATTTTCCCAGCAAATAATCAAATAAAAAACCAAAATAAATTATAGTTTCCTAAAACAAAAAGTCAAACTCAAATTAGGAAACTAGTTGACTAGTTGACAACTAAACTATCTTTATCTAATCACTAGTTTAGGCTCCAAATCAGCTCCAATATGCCATGTGAGATGTCAAATAGGAGTAATATTGATTCCCATACGTTGCTCCTTGATTGGAATAAGTCAAACTTGCTTGATCAACAAAAGAAGTCAAAATCAGTACCAAAATAAGTATTTTCGACCAAAAAGAAAGCTTATGCACACAAACTGAATTTGGATGATTTTGTTTCTTCCTTGATATGATTCCATTGCCTCTTAACGATATCGATTAAGTTCATAAAGTGTTGAATCCATTCCTTGCTGCCCGAGTTCCAAAAATGTACCAAAACAGCTTGCCTGGTCCATTTTCACCTTCGTCAATATGAGCTTTGGATCTTTGGGTGTTGTCATGCCCTCTTGAAATTGAATCACTCCTTGGATGAAGCTAACTAGATTGTCCTTGAATTTTGTAGCTTATGCCCTAGTGATTGGTCCCATCTTCATTTGTAAAGGATCAGCACCCTAGTAGGTGGTCGATTGTACGGGTATGGGCGGATTCTTATCATTTCTCTCCTCTTAAAAAGGATTTACCCTCAAATCAAAGTCATCACCTGCAGTAAATGGAGATAAATTAGCAACATTAAAGGTGGCACTCACATTATACTCACCTGATAAGTCGAGTTTATAAGCATTCTCATTGACCCTCTCCAATACTTGAAAAGGTCCATCCCCTCTAGGCATCAACTTTGACTTTCTTTCTAAAAGAAACCTCTCCTTTCTTAAATGAAACCAAACATAATCTTCAGGTTCAAAAACAACATTTATTCATCCTTGATTAACATTCTTTACATATTGTTCCGTCCTCCTCTCGATGTTTGCTTTTGTCTTCTCATGAATTTGCTTTACAAAATCAACCTTTTATTTTCCATCTAGATTAGCACATTCACTTAAAGGAAAATGTGTTAAATCTAATTGAGTCAAAAGATTAAAACCATAAACAATTTCAAATGGTGTATATTTAGAATTTTGAAAACAAGAATTCTCATAAATAAAAGATTTTTTCTCATCACCAACACTAAAATTCTCAACACCACATGACCCTTCTCAACAATATTTTTCTTTTTAACAACTTCCTTATCAAAATCACTTTTCTTCCCAGTGACTTCTTCATTAAAGGATTTATCATCAATAAGAGGTTTTAAAAGAGGCCCACATTCACTTGGCATTAGAGTTTCATAGACTTTACCACTTCGCAATTCAATGGCCATCACTTGCTTTGGATTAGGCTTAGTATTGTTAGCATATGAACCTTTAGAATTGCCCTTGAACTCATAGCAAGTTGTACCATTTGGTGCTCGAAGTTCTTCATTGAGGCTCCCATATTAACTCAATTCCATTAACTTTAGCTTCATTTTTATTAAATCTACCTTTTGTCTCCACTGTAAAAAATGAGATTAACATTTCAAGAGGAGGTTTCTTCTCCTTTGGTTTAGAAAATAAGTGGTGGGTTTATAACATTCTTTTTGATTAGACCAAGAAACATTTTCATGGTTCCTCAAATTACG
Source organism: Ziziphus jujuba (assembly GCF_031755915.1). Classification (NCBI taxonomy): domain Eukaryota; kingdom Viridiplantae; phylum Streptophyta; class Magnoliopsida; order Rosales; family Rhamnaceae; genus Ziziphus; species Ziziphus jujuba. The sequence goes on along the minus strand of NC_083383.1, from coordinate 15,639,569 downwards.
GTTATAGTAATTAGACACATTGTTGTTAGTCTTAAACACATAATTCCTATTTTGGTTTGTCAAAAATTGACATTGCTTACTTGTGGTATCATTTGTAGGATTGGTAACACTAGAAACATTCTCCATAGGCTTAGAAACTTGATTAAAGGAAATCAAATGGTGTGACAAAGCAATCAACCTTGGACACTAAGCTATTGAAGGCATCTACTCAAATACACCACTAGGTTTCTTTGTTTTCCTCTTCGTAGGCTAATTGTAAGAATTTGAAGCCAATTCCTTAAGTAAAGTAAATGCTTCATCAACTATTTTCTTCATGAAAGAACCACCATTTGAGTTGTTCGCAATAAACTTAGTTTGTCCATGCAAACCATTAAAGAAAATACTAATACGCCCCATTCATCATAGCCATGTTATGGACATCTCCTCAATATATATTTGAATATTTCCCACATCTCATGTAATGACTCATAATCTTGTTACTTAAATTGGCTAATCTCACTTCATTTGTGAAGACTTAAAAGTAGGGAAAATTTTGTTAAAGAATTTTTCCATTATCTCATCCTATATAGTGATAGAACACAATTACAAAGTATGTATTTAGCAGCATCTTCACCATCTCCATTCATCTTAATAGTATCTACCACTTCTAAAAACATTGATGAGTGTTAGTATCCTCGTTACCCAAATCATGAAATTGCTTTTGTTGAACAACAGTGATAAAAGTGGGTTTCCACTCAAAATTGTTTGCATTGATAGATTAGGTATAAATACTTGAAAGATGATCAAACATAGGTTATTCAAGATGTTCTTTTAAGGAATGAAATTATGGGGGTAATTTATTGTTTTGATTCTCTGCTAAAGTTTCTAACTTTTGATTTTGAAACTATTTTTCTTGTAATGTTGTCATTTCTTAAAGTTAAAGACATTTTAAGCTCTAAATTGGATGGCACAATTTATGGATTTTGACTTCTTCACATTTACCTATAAAAAAAAGTAGGAAACATAAACTAAACAACAACCAACACAAACACAAAGAAAACCATAATTAAAAGAAATTTCTAAACTAATATTAACAACCTTAACTCCTATATTAGCTAAAACAAAACCAAACAACATAATCCCCAACAATAGCACTAAAAACTTGATTAATGATTGCCGACAACTTAAATTTATGGTAATAGAGTCAAAAACTTGATTTAGATGTAATGCTCACAAGTGCATGGATGTCTCAACTAATGAAATAAATGAGAAGAGTATCATTCACATGAAGAATGGTGTTAGCCCTTAAAATATTTTAGCTAAATAATAAAGATGTTCACTAGTTAATTTTATATAGGAAATTGAAATCTAAGACAATTGCAAAGATAAAAAGCATAACAACTAAAAGTGCAAATCTAAAGAAAATAAAAGCAAACACCATACAAATGTATTTGAAATATATGAATAAAAACTTCTTGAACCTTAACTTCACTTGAACCAATCACATGACTATGAAACTTGGTAATCAAAGATCAAATCCTCTCCAATTATCAACAAAGAGTTTCTAAATTCACTCACTCTCTCTCTCAAGGTAAGCAAGATACATGAAAAATTACTCAAATTGGAATCTCCTCCTAATTCTCCCAATTACCCAAGCAGTTAATTATCCTTCCAATTACCCAAGCTAAATTTGTTTTTTCAAACTTAATTAAAGCCAAGATTAAGATTGCCCAAGACCAAAAAGACTCTTTCAAGATCAATTGGTCTTAGATTGCATTTACCTAGTTTTCAATCTACTAATTAGGCTTATCCAAGCTCTAGTTGTTCAATCTAGACCATATCCAACCTAATTCTCTTTCTAATTGGGCATAGTTATCAATTAATCAAAGGAAACACAAATAACTTAAGACAAACCATTAATAAAACAAATTAATTCATCACATTCAAGATCCAAGACACATTAAGGTCTTAGATCAAAGATTTAGCTATTCATGTTCATAGAAACAACAAATATATAAACAAAATAGAATTTCAAAGACCTAAGGATTGTCTTGTACAAAATAACAAAAAATTCTATTATAAAAACTAGAAATTAAGAAAAGAGATTAAAAACAAGAAAACTCTTAGCTAGAAGGCTCCTCTAAGCAACCCATCCTTGGGTCTTCAAGAAAATCCTAAATCCCTAAAGCTTCACTCTCTAAAAACACTTTCTCTCTCTTAATTGTGGTGTAGTCTCCATGCTAAAGATATTGATTCTTGGCCATTTAGGTATAATATAGCCACCTTTTTGAAAGCCAACATATCCTTACCTTATTAAGCTTAATCTCCTCGCTTTATTCTTAATCAAATGGCTCATAAAAGGGCACATGCAAGTCACATGCGTTATTAAAGATCCATGCGTTCTCCAACGCTTAGCCAAAATTGAAAATAAATAGGGGACATTTTTGTGCAAATGGCATGTACACTCTTTTGAAAAGAGTACGCACTCTGCTTCGATTTTGGTGGCCATTATAGGTGGCATGTGCACCACTTGAAAGAGTGTGTACACACCATGCCTGTAGGTTTTTGCCTTTAGGAAGCTAAAAGTGGCGTGTACACTCTCTTAGTGAGACTGTGCATGCCTTAACTCTTCATTCCCGAGCGTATCCTTCAACTTTTTTATGGTGGCTTTTAAAAGAGAGCTCCAATAAACTCACAAATATCAATCTTTTAGCATATAATCTCCAAAATTCATCATTAAATATTTTTCTACAAAATCGAACAAACACATCAAATATAACCAAAAGCTTGAAGAATTTCAAAACAATTAAACTAAAATATGATAGAGTACTAAGTTTAAAGCTCACTAATCAGCAAGTGTCCTCTACATTTCCCTTTGTAGCAGACTCTATGCGACAAATTCATCTCCACCTTATGCATCTTTGTAGTGCATTTAGAGCAAAATTGCACTCCTGAGCATACTTTTTTATCTTCATCTCTAGAGGTTCACTTAAATTCGACTTCAAATATGGCCATAGTGGCTTTTAAAACCCTTTATAAGGGTATTATTGATCCAACACCTTTAGCAATAGTTGTAACTAAGGATGGTGAGTGATCTTTGGTTTAATTAAGAAGAAGAAAGAGTCCAATAGAAATAGATGTCGGCTTTTTAAGAGTGAACGTAATCAAAGGAATTTTGTAAATAGCGAATCCTAGTTTGAACCCTTTTACAAGAGCTACTTTTAACCTTCCTAAATGAAATTGTTTTATTGAAACTAGTGCAGAATTAGTAACTCTAAACCTGATGTGATTCCGCCCGAGCCCGCACAACCAACAACCCGCTGGAGTACTGACTCGATACGGATGAAGACCGGGCCAATCACTAGGGCTCAAGTTATGAAGTTAAGGATAATATTGCTGCTTTTATCCAGGGAATAATGCATACTCAAAAGGGCTTGTCCATATCCAAAGAGCCAAGACCTATCCTAACCATACAAATGGTGGAAGCCGATACGAACCCGGGTAGCAGTTTTTGTGCAAATATGGACAACGGGTAGCATGAAATGGTTCCAACTCTTTATGGATTCAATACATATGTCTAAGAGGATATGGAATCAAGTCAAGGCAGCTTCAAAGGCATTCAAAAAGGGATTGTACGGACAGCTTCAAATTTGGTCTGTTTTTTACTGTATTTTGTGCTGACTTTATTGTATTTTGTGCTGACTTTACTGTATTTTGCTGAGTTGGCTTTTTCTTCCTCTTCCAAGCATGGGCAACGTGTGGAACTTCATATTCAGCTTATTTTGCATCCTACAAAGCATACTGAAGCTGATTTGGAGCTCAATTTGGTCAAAGATTGGTCAAAGTCAACTTAATCAAAAAGCTAGTATTATAGTTTCCTAATTTGATTTTACTTTTTGTTTTAGGAAATTACCATTACTTTTTAGTTTTTATTTATTTATTTTCTGGAACAATAAGTTTAGGAAATTTATTACTTTATTATTTTCATTGTAAATTAATTAATTCCTAATTCAAAATAAAGGAATTAATTAATCCAAATTAGATTAGGAAAGGAGTGAGAATTTCGGCCACCATAGGAAACTACTTTGTATGGCCGATTTTTCCTTTGTTTTAGGGTTTTATTTTGTGGCTTTGTAGCCTATTTAAAGGCTTATTTTTCAATAAGAATACAACTTTGATTTGATTGAGAAAATACTTGTGAGATTAATTATCTCTTTGTTCTTTGAGAACACTTAAAACACCATTAGAGAATTGGTTGTTTTAGCTTGACTTATCAATAGGTTTTCCATCCCCCATTGTGGCGTCTACATTATACCAAGGTTTCTAACCACAGCTTGGTTAGGGGTTGAGGTCCATTCCATTAGAACTTGAACTTAATTGAGATCCGGGCTAATATAATATGGGTTTAGGAGCAGGTCGTCCTAGGTTCGTATCATAACCTCAATTAGCTTACGCAGCATTTGTCATGAACACAAACCTAGTTTTGTTTTACGCAGCGAAGCCCCTGGTGGATTAGCAATCTGTTTCTCCATCTTTTTAGAGCTCATTGGATTTGCAATTGGTTGGTTGAGGTTAACCCAATAGCTGATGTTTTACCTACTATTTGGTTGCTTATTTCCAGTCTAATTTTCTGACTTCCCTTTGCTTTATAAGGACAAACAACAAATGATGATTAATTTTTTTTTAAGGCATAAACATTATATAACTTTGCTTTATAAGGATAAACAACAAATGATGATTAATTTTTTTGTATTTAAGGCATAAACATTATATAAATTTGGTTTATGCTAGAGTTTTCAAGCTTGTGGATGTTCTCTTTGACAGATTTTTTCTTTTTAATCATTTTAGTACTTCTGCAAATGACACTTGGACTATTGTTATTGATTTTAATTTTGTTTTGGGTGCTTATGAGAATATTAGACATGTTTCTTTGCATTTTACACTTTAGGAGTTTTGTATGCTATTGAAGGTGCAAATATTATTCCCATTGATACAAAAGGATCTTTTTCCACTTAGGCTTAGTGTGGGGTAAGATGTTATGTAATGGATTGATCTTTTTGTTCTCAAGCCAGTCTGCTATTTTGGGATTCAATGTAATGCTTGGCTTTACCTTGACATTGTTCTAACCATAATCTTCTTTTGTTAAGTTATGGAAATTATTCTCTTTTCAGTCCTAGGCCTTTTTGTTTTCTTTCGATGTAGACAATAGATGCATCTTTTTTCAAATTGTGGAGATGCTTGGTCGATTTCGATTAATGACAATCCCATTTGTAAAATGATGTTGAAGCTCAAGAATTTTAAGACTACTATTAAGAGTTGGAATAAAGGTGTTCTATGGACTTACGTGCTCATATTGCTAAGGTCAAACTTTATAAGAAGCATAGGGCGCCATTACTAGGCATGGCTTCTCAAATGAAGCTTAAGAATGTTAAGACTACTATTAAGGATGATGTCAAAGTTTAAGAATGTTAATAGTGCTATTAAGAGTTAGAATAGGGGTGTCCTTTTAAGAACTTACATGCTCATATTGTTGAAGACAAACTCCATTAGTAGAAAGCTCAGGATGCCATTGCTTGGTATGGCTCCTTAGATGAACTTGTTTCAAATAAAACTAATGCCAATGCTCAGGTAGATTTGGATATTCGTTGTCAGAAGAAATTATTGAAAGATCAATATCTAGTTAGGTGATTAATGGAGGGTGACCAAAATCCCTCTATTTTCCATTCCATGCTTTAGGTTTGAAAGACGTTGAAGCCTTTATCTATTTTAATGGTGGATGGGTTGTTGACATCTAACCTATAGATGATTCATTATCACATAATTCAATACTATATAGCTTTGTTTAATTATGCCAATCTATGTGTTTGTCATGATGAGTCTTTAAATTGTAAAAGTCATTTCACACTATTCATTTTTTCTTTAAATGCCAATAGTGCTTGGGTCCTAGATGGTTTTACCAGGGTTTTCTACCAAACATTTTGGCATATTATTGGTATAGATGTAATTGCCATTGTCAGGTTTTTCTTTTCTCCTAGTTTCTTAGAACCTAGTCTTAACTCTAATTTTCTTGTTTTTGCTCAGGATGCCTTGTCCATTGATAAGTCTCATCCAATTGTATTGGTAACTTTTTACTTAATAGATTATTTAAGATTGCTTCACAAACTGTATCCGCAAGTCAATTTGGATTTGTTCATGGTAGGAATACGTAGGATTTCATTATCGCTGCATCTTATTATGCTAACATTTTGGATAGGAAGTATTTTGGAGGTACTATAGCCATGAAAATTGACATCCGGAAAGCTATTGAAGTGTTTTAATTTTAGTTCTCAATTCCATGGATAGGTGTTAGCTGCAATGGCTTCTACCCCGAATTTTAGTTTTGATTAATAATTTGGTTTAGTTTCAGTTTCTGGATATATGTATCTCCATTTGTTAGATAAGTTCACTTTACAAGAGTGGTATAAATTTATTTAGGCCAAATATGTTCCGCCTACATGGTCCTTTTTTGGTTGGTGTTTACTTCAGAATAAACTCCTTATTAGTGAGGTGTTTTGAGCTAAAGATGTTAGTTTGGCATCTCATTGTCCTACTTGTAAAAACGCATGAGGATTCTATTTCCCACATGTTTTTAACTTGTTCTTTTGCAACCAGAGTTTATTGGAAATCAATTTGGTTTGCTGGTGTATGTTTCTTCGACTCTTTTGCATTTGTTTCTTTGCATTTAATGTTATAGTTTTGGGCCAAAACCAATTGTGAATGATTTTTGGGTCTTTAAAAGCTTTGGGCCTCTGATGTATTTTCCTAACAGTTGTATTTCGTGGGATTTGTTTAAAATAAAAGAAATAAATATTATTTTTGAAAAAAGGAGTGTTAAGAGTTTCAAGGAAACAAAAACTATGAGTTGAGAGGTTTAAGCACACACATTGTTTTCAATGTTCTTTTCGGTTTTTACAATTTAGTGAAAAAACACAGAAATTTGGGTTTTTAAGAAATACGTGAAAACAGAGAGAAAAACTAGTGACAGTGGTAAAGTATAGGTATGTTGATAGTTCGAAGAGGAAAGCTTCAGAGGTGCTAGATCTGAAAGCTTTTACAGCTGTTGTGTCCTGGGAGACGTTCGTCACAAAACTCCTACACCGGTGGACGAAAACGTCTTAAGGACACTGTGGTACCACACATGCCTCGGTCAATTTTACAAAGAACAGACCATTAACAAGGATCTACAGGTTCTAAAATTTATTTGATTATTTTATGTAATGTTATTTATTTTGCATTAATTTTTCCACATATATATCTACATTTATTTTTCCTAACAATCTTAAGACGTTTTCGCAATTTTTATATATGTATATATATGTGGAGATTTGATTTATTTATTATGATTGGTTGTTGTATATATAATGCATATATATGCTTATATATATATATATATATATATATATATATTTTTGGTTTTGTGAATTGTGTGCTACGGGTTTTGATGAAGGAAAAAAAAAATTTCTTTTTACTTGTGAGTTTGAGGGGAATGTTTCTTTGGGCATTTTGTAAATTTTAGTTAATTCAAACTTTATTTGTCCATTATTGTATTATTTCCTTTTAGATCTGTGATTTTATAATTGTTTTGTTTGATTTGGATGTAGAAATAAAAAAAAAATTTGCACCAAACTCGTGAGGTTTAAAAATTTTTTGGCAATTATTATATTTTATTTTAAATCAAATTTTTTTTCAAAAACTGAATTGTCCATTAATTTCTAAACATTTTGGGTATTTTCGGCATTTTTTGGTCGCCGGAACGGTGGAATTTAGTTGGAAATTTGAACTGGATCAGAAAAATCCGTTTATCAGGAAAACAAGTCGAGAAAACTCGGCTGAAGGTTAAAGACAGGTTAAAATTCAAGTTAACGGGTCGGAAAAATGGGTTTGGGTATGATTCTAGGTTAGTGGGCCTAAATTTTAAAATTCTGTTACACTTGACCCAGTTTCAAAGCCCAGCCCATGGTTAGAACAGGCTACTGTTCAGCCCAAAACCCAAGCCCGATTCAAACCCAGGCCTAAGAGAAACTGCCCAATTGAAAATGGGCTCGACATGTATCGTGATGAGAGAGTGACATGTGGCGACACAAAACGCTGATAAGTGTCGCATAGTGATGAGGCAATGTGGCGCACCATGATGAGGCCACGAGTCACATAGTCATGAAGCCACGTGTCACACAATGAGTGGGGACACATGTCGACCTTTCATAGGTGACACGTGTTCGTCTTTTGCATCAACCATGTGTCGCCTTCCAAATACGCCATGTGTCGACTTGATATAGGTGACATGTGTCGGTCTCTGTGGGTGACACATGTCTGTCAACAATGGACATTTTCCTTGCCACGGCATAAGATGTGCCATGTGGTAGTACCACATCAGCATTATGATGACATGGTGATGTTCCACGTCAGCACTATACCACGTGGCAATGAACAATGACGTGTGAACAATATTTTTTATGGGTATATGCAGAAACTCTAAAAATCACATTTTTATGTGTTTTCATTTTGGAAATTGGTTTTAATTAGTTTGTTGAGATAGAAAATAACAACTAATTGATTTATGTTTTGTGATTGTACAGAAGTAGCAAGTGGAGACAATAGGACTGTGCCTACTCAGACTTCTGGGATTCAAATGCCTCCTTCTGCTAGTTACGAAGAGAAACCTGAGAAGTTCAATTGAGCAAACTTCAAGAGGTGGCAGCAGAAATGCTATTTTACTTTACCACGCTAGGACTTACGTGGTACTTGACTGAAGATGTGCCATCAAGTAGTGAAGAGAGTGATAAGGAGACACTCATGGCGGTGGATACATGGAATAATTTCGATTATTTATGTCAGAATTATGTCCTGAATGGCCTGTCTGATGCCCTATATGGTGTATACTATGGCACAAAGTCAGCTAAGGAGCTGTGGGAAACACTGAACCGGAAGTGCAAAACTGAGAATGCGGGTTTAGGAAAGTTTATTACAGGCTGATTCTTAAACTACATGATGGTAGACATGAAGCCATTAATGAATCAGGTACATGAGTTGCAAGTGCTAATTCAAGAAATGCTTGCTAAAGGGGTGATCATGAATGAAGCTTTACAAGTGGCTTGCTGAAAGTGACTTAAGGAATTATCTGAAGCATAAAAGAAAGGAGATGGATATGGACGCTCTTATTAGCAAGCTTCGCATTGAAGATGACAACAACAAGTCTGATAAAAAAGCTTTGAAGGCCGTGTTGAAGGCCAATGTTGTGGAGCATGGTCAGAGCTCCAAGAACAAGAAGAATACTAGAAAAGCTTCCAAGCTGGGGCCTAAAGAAAGAATCTCCAAGAAGGTCAAGTTTCAAGGCAAGTGCTTCAACTGTGACAAGATAGGTCATAGAGCTACGGAATATAGGCTGCCAAAAAGAAAGAGAAACTAGGCATAGGTGATAGAAGACGTAACTTGAGAGGTTGATAACATTGACCTTAGTGCTGTAATCTCTGAGGTGAACCTGGTGGGATCTAATCCTAGAGAGTGGTGGGTAGATACTGGTACGACCTGCCACGTGTGTTCGGATAGGACCATGTTCACTTCCTTCGAACCAAAGAAGAATGGGGAGAAGCTGTTCATGGGTAGCTCTGCTACCTCATAAATCTAAGGTGAGGGAAAAGTAATCCTGAAGATAACCTCTAGAAAAAAGCTGACTCTGAATAATGTACTGTATGTTACAGATATTCATAAGAATTTGGTATTTGAATCGCTATTGAGCAAACATGGTTTTTGCTTAATATTTGAGACAAATAAGGTTATTTTGTCCAAATTTGGGATGTTTGTGAGAAAGGGCTATGTAGTCAATGGTTTGTTTAAACTCAATGTAATGACTATAAAACCAAAAGAAATAAATAAAGCTAATACTTCTTCTGTTTACTCGCTTGTGTCTTCCATTTTGTGGCATGGTAGACTAGGACATGTTAATTTTAATTCTCTGCAGAGGTTAATTAACTTAAATCATATTCCCACGTTTGAAATTAATTGCAATCATAAGTGTGAAACTTGTGTGGAAGCAAAATCAAAGAGGTCATCATATCAAGCAATTGATAGAAATAATGAACTTTTAGATTTAATACATAGTGATGTATGTGATTTAAAATTCGCACCTACTAGAGGTGGTAATAAGTATTTTATTACCTTTATTGATAATAGTACGAAATACTGCTATGTGTACTTGCTTAAGGGTAAGGATGAGGCTATAGAGAAATTTATTCTCTATAAAATGGAAGTTGAAAATCAACTCAACAGGAAAGTTAAAGTGATCAGAAGTGATCGTGGTGGAGAATATGTAACTCCATTTGGAGAGTATTGTGCTTAACATGGCATAATACATGAAGTTACTCCACCATATTCGCCATAATCAAATGGTGTAGCTGAATGGAAAAATATAACTTTAAAGGAAATGATACATGCAATACTGATAAGTTCTAGAGTACCTCAGAATTTATGAGGGGAAGCCATTTTCTCGGCGAACGACCTTTTAAATAAGGTGTCCCGAAAAGATTAGGTAAAGACATCCTATGAGTTGTGGAAGGGAAGACAACCATCCTACAAATATTTACAAGTGTGGAGGTGTCTAGCCAAAGTAGTGATACTTACACCTAAGAAGGTGAAAATAGGTCCTAAAACTGTTGATTCATCTTTATAAGATATACACAGAATAGTAGTACGTATCGGTTCCTTGTGTATAGGTCAGAAACTCCTGATTACACAAGAACACAATAATGGAATCGAAAAATGCATTATTTTTTGAACATATTTTTCCATATAAAATGGAAGAAGGACCGAGTTCGTCTAAATGAACTTATGATGCTATCAGTGATGATAATAACGATAGTGATCGAGAACAAGAGAATGAAGATAAGACTGAGGGTAAGATTAGACGTAGCAAATGAGTAAGAATCGAAAAATCCTACGGTCCGGATTTTCTTACTTATATGCTAGAAAGTGAAGCTCAAAGATTCTAAGAAGCCATAAATTCTTCTTAAGGGAATTTATGGAAAGAAGCTATAAAAAGTGAGATTGATTTCATCTTGCAGAATCATACTTGGGAATTAGTAGATCTTCCTCCAGGTTGTAAACCTTTGCATTAGAAATGGATCTTTAAAAGGAAGATGAAAGCAGATGGAACAATAGATAAATACAAGGTAAGGCTTGTAATTAAGGGATACAAGCAAAAGGAAGGCCTTGACTATTTTGACACTTAGTTTCCAATAACAAGAATAAATTCCATAAGTATGGTACTGACGATCATTGCATTACAAAATCTTAAAGTACATCAAATGGATGTGAAAACAACCTTTCTGAATGGAGATCTACATAGAGCAACTTGAGGGTTTCACCATTCTAGGACAAGAAAAAAAAGTCTAGATTGGTAAAATCCTTATATAGACTTGACAAGCTACAAAGCAATGGCATCAAAAATTTGATAATGCCATGCCAAATGAGAGGTTTAAGATAAATGAATGTGACAAATATATCTATGTAAAAAATACAGAGAATGAATATGTTATTCTATGTTTATATGTAGATGACTTACTCATAGTAGGTAGTGACAAAAATATGATCCGAACTACAAAAGCCATGTTAAATTTCAAATTTGACATGAAAGATATGGGACTTGCGGATGTGATTTTAGGTATGAAAATCACGAGGACTTTGAATGGAATCATTCTTAGTCAGATGTATTATGTAGATAAAATACTGGCTAAATTTAGTAATGATGATACAAATATAGCCAGAACACCCATAGATATGAGTTTACGTTTATCCAAAAATAAAGGAGAAAGTGTATCTCAAGTAGAATGTGTAACGGTGATTGGAAATCTGATGTACTTGATGAGTTATACCAGACCAAACTTCACCTATGCAATAAGTAGATTGAGTAGATACACGAGTAATCCAAATGAAGATCATTGAAAATGGATCGCCAGAGTACTAATGTACTTGCGATATACTCTTGAATATGGACTGCACTATACAAGATATCCTACTGTATTAGAAAGATACAATGATGCAAATTGGATATCAGATATCAAGGACTCAAAATCCATAAGTAGCTATGTATTCACATTAACGGGTGCAGCCGTGACATGGAAGTCCTCAAAACAAATTATGATAGCTCGATCCACTATGGAATCTGAGTTTATCGCATTGGATAAATGTGGTAAAGAGGCAGAATGGCTACACCAATTTTTAGAGGACATTCTGAGGTGGCTTAAACCTGTGCCAGCAATAAGTTTACAATATGATAGTCGATCTATGATTGGCATAGCATAAAATATTATATATAATAGAAAGTCTAGACACATTCATCGTAGACACAATTCCATTAGACAATTAATCTCAATTGGAGTTATCTCAATAGACTATGTAAAGTCAAAAAAATAACATTGCGGATCTGCTAACCAAAGGGTTAAACAGAGAATTAGTTGAGAAGTCATTCAGGAGAATGGGATTGAAGCCCATGAGTAAAGTCAATACGATAGAAACCCAACCTAGTTGATTGGATATCCCAAGATCTAGGTTCAATGGGACAACACAATTGTAAAGACTAGTAGAATCACTGTGGGGGTTAATCATCTACCAATTCCTATGATGAAACAGTGATAGAAAGAGGTTAAGTATAAAATATGCTTTTAATGATTCCGATAAGTGTGTTTGGTAACCTATGCATAGTTATGCTAATTACATTGAGAATAGGAATCACCTATGTGAGAGAGAAGAGTGTCGCTTCAAAGGAGAATTGCTTAGGGCACAATTCTTTAGTAACTATCACAGAACCAGAGAGGTGTTCAGGGCCAAAATGAACACAACAGTGAGAAGTGAAGTGTACCAGGAAGGAATCATGTGTAGACTATGTTGTCATTTACACAAAGGAAGAAATGGTTCAAAGATATCGCATCTACCATAAGTTAGTAAAGAAGATGTAGTCTCACAAGGAAATGTTCAAAGAGTAACATCTACCTATCCTATGCAAATTCCAATTGCAGAGCTTTACCACCAGAGTCATGGTCTATTTAGAAATCAAATCATTCATGTAAGGGATTGATATAATTTTGGGCCAAAACCAATTGTGAATGATTTTTGGGTCTTTAAAAGCTTTGGGCCTATGATGTACTTTCCCAACAGTTGTATTTCATGGGATTTGTTTAAAATAAAAGAAATAAATATTATTTTTGAAAAAAAGAGTGTTGAGGGTTTCAAGGAAACAAAAACTCTGAGTTTAGATATTTAAGCACACACATTGTTTTCAACGTTCTTTTAAGTTTTTACAATTTAGAGAAAAAAACACAGAAATTTGGGTTTTTTAGAAATAGGTGAAAATAGAGAGAAAAACTAGTGACGGTGGTAAAGTAAAGGTACACTAATAATTCGAAGAGGAAAGCTTCGGAGGTGCTAGATCTGAAAGCTTTTACTGTCGTTGTATCCTGGGAGACGTTCATCACAAAACTCCTACACCGGTGGACGAAAACGTTTTAAGGATACTGTGTTACCACACAGGCCTCTGTCAATTTTACGAAGAGCAGACCATTAACAAAAATCTACAGATTCTAAAATTTATTTGATTATTTTATGTAATTTTATTTATTTTGCATTAATTTTTCCACATATATATTTACATATATTTTTCCTACCATTTAAGTTCTCAAGTTCATTGTCTTTTACATGCATCTCTTGTTGCTGGATTCTTTCATATTTGGTATGTTTGTAATCAAAGTTTATATGAGGACACTTAGGTGCCTATTTCTTTGTGAGTTATGCCATTAGGGGTGGTAATATGTTGCACAATGACGTTATGTGGAATTTAGCGGCGGATTTGGTGATTTTTAGGCATTTGGGTGTTTTATCTAAACCTCAAAAAAGCCCTGCATATAATTCTAGTCACTTAAAAGCTTTCTCTACCGGGTTGGATTAAGGTGAATACAAATGGTGTTGCTTAGGCACTCCAGGCATTTCAAGAGGTGGTGGTGTCTTTTGAAACTGCCATAGTTTTGTTTGTGGTTGCTTTACTATCTCTTTTGGTAGTTCTTAGGCTTTTGAAGTAGAGCTTCTTGCTTTCGTGCATGCTTTGGATATTGTCAGATAGCATAATTGCGAACAACATTTGGGTAGAATGTGATTTTTCATATGTTCATTTTTTTCATAGTCCTTCTCCTCAAGTTCCTTGAAAATTGAGGGCTAAGCAACCTGTTTGTATTTCATTTATTTCTACCATTTAGTTCCATGTTTCTCATATCTATCAAGAGGGTAAAAAGGTGGCAGATTTGTTGTCCAAATTATCGGGCTTTTCTCATAATAACTCTTGAAAATAAAATAGATGGCTTTAACAAAAGCTTATAACCAATTCTTTAAACTGGTATGCCAGTAATGAATGTTGAATAAAAGTATATATAAAAAGAAAAAAAAAACTTGTAGGGGGATTTATGAAATGTGAAATCCAAATGCAGTGCTAAAGCACAAACCTCTTCCCACCATCCATTACTAATGGACAAATATCTTTGGAAACAGAGCTCTTTAATCGCGGAATTCTCCCTTCACATGCCTCTCTTTTTCTTTTTCTTTTTTTTCTTTTTTTTCTATAATGCATTTTATGTGATTTGGGTCCTTTTCATTGTATAAATCTTCCTCCCCCAAAGAGGCAAGCTTTGGCTCAGGAGCCAGAGGTAAGTTCATAAAAGTTGTATTCCTACACACTATGAAGATTTGATGGGAGGCTTTTCTTGCAAATTTTGTAACTAGTTTAGTTTATCTGTTTTCAGATATTTGATTTTTGTTTTCATTTCCTCTTCGGATAGTTTGTATAAACTTTTTTTGTTTAAATTTATTTTTTGTGGAATTAAGTCTTTGGTAATGTGTCAACCTAGTTAGGATTCTATCTTTTCTATTCTCACAATCTATTTCAATTGTTAATTATATATCTATATAAGCTTTAAATTGTTTATTTTGCAGTCTAAAAAATTACTTATGTTTTTTTTATTTTTTTAAATTTTATATCAATTTAAATATGGGATATTGGCAGCCAAACACCCCGAACTTTATCGAGGTTGACACATTACATCCTAAATTTTTTTTTTTTTTTGGCATTTTGCACCCCAAACTTTTTTCTTGCTTACACCGTTGGTTCGTCTGTTAAAAATGCATAATGGAATGATCAGGTGCCTCGCACGTGCTCATCAAACGAGGGTAAATCATGTAATTTTACTGTTCTTAATTTAGAAATTAGGGTTCCATTCGAGTTTGGGATTGTTTGATGTTATTGAGAATGGTGGTTTGGAAGAAAAAGAAGAAGAAGGAAAAAAAAAAAAAGAAGAAGGGATTTTGGGTTTGAAAAAGCACGGAGGAGTGAAAAAGATAAGGAATGGAAGAGAACAGACATGGATGTGGAACGATGAAGAAGAAAAAGAAGAAGAAGAAGAATAAGGGATTTTCGGAATGAAGTTCTCTCTCTCTCTCTCCTCTTTCTCGGTCTCTGTCATCTTCTTTTTTTTTAGTGTACTCTCTCTTTTACTGTAACTCTCTCTGTCTTTCCCTTTTCTTTGTAGCTTCCTTTTTTTTTTTTTTTGGTGTATTATCTCTTTTTCTATAACTCTCTCTGTCTTTATCTCTCTCTCCTTTTTCTCTGTCTCTGTCTTTTTTTTTTGGTGTACTCTTTCTTTCTCTGTAAATCTCTTTGTCTATCTCCTCTCTCTCTGTCTATCCTTTTTCTCTGTCTCTGTCCTCCTTTTTTGGGTGTATTCTCTCTTTCTTTGTAACTCTCTCTGTTTGTCTCATCTCTATCTAACTGATATTTTAGTAAAGCAAAACTATATTTTAGCAATGGAGGAGCTTCTTTCTATCAATTTTTTCTAAATAACTTTAGATCTATCTATTTTTTCCATTAAACAACATTTCCTGCATCTTTTTTTTTTCTTTTCCCTTTTTTCCCCTCAATTTGTTTTCTCCACATTTCCTAAGTTCCAAACAGAGCCTAAAAGTAGTAAAATTACATGATTTACCCTCGTTTGACAAGCACATGCAAACCACCTGATCATTCCGTTATACATTTTTAACAGAGAACTAACAGTGCAAACAAAAAGGAAATTTGGGATGCAAAATGCCAAGAAAAAAAGTTTAGGGTGTAATGTGTCAACCTCAATAAAGTTCAGGGTACTTGGCTGTCAATATCCTTTTAAATATATATTTGATTTTTTAATATTATAATTTAATTCTTGAAAAGCATGTGCCCAAATTTCCCAGGACTTACAACCTTGTCTCCTAACAATCATCTTACATTTTCGCCTTTGCTTGTAATGGTTTGTTTATGTAGAGTTTTTATATAGTTTGGTGTAATTTTGTCTAGTAAATATAAGTAAGGTTTTAAATATCAAAATTTTCATCAAAAGTTCACCAAGATTTTTGTTTATGTAGAGTTTTTATATAGTTTGGTGTAATTTTGTCTATTACATATAATTAAGGTTTTAAATATCAAATTTTTCATCGAAATTTCACCAAGATTTTGGTTTTTCCAAGAGGTCGAAAAAAAATTTAGGTCCTAAATGAAAACGGATAGAATTTTCATAATATTCATTAAAATTTTTGAAATTTCACCGCAATTTCTATAAAATTTCCATCAAAATATCCACATCAAAGCATTCAAAATTTGGTTAAAAAATTCATAATATCTATTGAAATTTCGAAAATTTCTATATAAATTTTTGAAATTTCTATGAAAATTTTAGAAAAATCTATGAAATTTTAAAAAAAAAATTTATTAAAAGAATTCACAAATATTATTGATTTTTAGTAAAAAAATTTACCAAATTATTTTTAGTGATAGTTTTTTTACCTTGTAATTATATTTTAAATATCTAATACTATAAAAAATAAAGTGAATTGAATTGAATAACATTAATATATTTTATTCATTGATAATATATATATATACACTTTGTATACATTTTGTATAAGATAAATTCATTAGAACCACATAATTTTAAATTAATAATTGACTATATAAGAATAGAAAATAATAATATAAAATAATGATATGGAAATACAATATTATGTAGAGTTAATATTGATAGCATTTAAATTAATAATATTAAGTAAATAAAAATAAAAATATCATAGAATATATTATCCTAAACACAAAAGACAATCACATTTAATAAAAAATCCTTATAGTTGATATATTAATAGTTACATAAAAAATTATTAATGAAATATATCTTTTAATAATTACTTTTACATTTCACATAGCAAAATAAGAATAAGGAAAAAAATCAATAATTTTCAACTACCTAATAATTTTGTGAGTATCAAAATGATATTTATGAAATATAATATGATTGTAATAATTATTTTATCTTAGTTAATAAACAATTTTAGCAAATGTATGCTCTTTTTTTTTTGTATATTTTTATTAATAATAGTTTATTTATGATTATTATCGCTTACTATAAATTAAATTGATTAAAAAAATATATAATATATATTCAATATTTTAGCAATTTTATAATTAATTTGATAATTGATTGATTAAATATTCTATTCTTAAAATTTCAACAAAAATTTTCCATCAATTTTCTTTATTTTTTGTGAGTTTTTATTGATTCAATACTTTCAAATATTTTCATAAAATTTTTTCATATTTTAAACATTTGATATTTTGATCGATATTGAAATTTTAAATCATGCACATAAATCATTGATATGATATATATATATATATATATATATTTTTTTTTTTTTTTTGACTTGACCATTAATATGATCTTCAGAAGACCACATTCTTCTTAAAGCCTATTCTACTTTTTATTTTGTTTTCATTTTTATAATTTTTAGTTGCAAATAAAATGTTTCTTACAAGATACTCTTATATTAAATATTAAAATTTACAAAACTCCCTGAATTTTTATTTAAATTTCAATTTGCTTCAAAAAAACATTTTATGTTACTATTCCTTTCATACGGACATTTAATATTAGCTATTAGATTGGTTCAATAGTCACGATTTAAAAATATCTTTATGTTGTAAATGAATTGGATAACTTATTAAAATCTTAATAAGGCAAATATGCTAGGAATTCTCTTGCTTGGAAGGAAACTTCCACCATGGTTGTTTAATGTGGCACAACCAAGACTTTTCAAAATACCTTTTTAACTTTAGCAAACCTGTAGATCATTCTATACAATAGGAAAAAAATTATTCATCAAACATATATATATATATATATATATAGATCATTCTATGAAAAACTACATAGAAAAGAAAAGCTAATGAAAACATAATCATACTAAATATTCCCCAAACTAACCTAAACCAAACCCACATAAGCAGAGGGTAATCTAAGAATGCCCTGAAATTTGCTTAATTTAGTTATTACTGTCACCCCTGGGGTTGGTCCAAACAAGCAGCAGAAACTGGAGGTGTGGTCTGACTGCTAATTGGCAATCCATTTTCAATAGGAGAAGATATACCCCATTTGTTTTCTAACTCAAGTGGTTCAAACACAACCACCCCGCCATCGGTCAGTCCTATCGCAAACTGGTTAGGCTCTTGAGGATGTGCAGCTACAACCAGAGGCTGTACAGCATTACTGCATTTACAAATAAACAGAAAAATTCCACAAAAATTTCTTCAATCATGGAATAGATAAATGTAATTTATACATGAACTATATGTAGAAAAGTTAAAAAGACATTGCAAGAAATTATTCTTTCTTTCTCTTTTTTTTTTTTTTTTTTTAATTATTTGACAAGGCATTGTATAATTTCAGAGAGTTCGGAACTTATAGGATTGATTGTATAATCACGAAAAAGTAAGGAAGGAAGTGCATTAGAAGGGATAAAACAATTAGATTGCATTTGGCATGAATTTCTAGATGTTAATTAAATTACCTGATATCGTTTGGAAGATAAGCAGCAGGGTTAATCTGGCAACGCACTTGAAGATTCGAAGCACCAAATACTCGTATACCACCATCCAAAAAGCTAGCATACACTAACTGACTATCACAAGAAAAAACGGCATGGCATATTGACAATGAAGACTCCCCTACAGCCCACTAAAAAAAGATAGAAAAAAGACTTAGTTTAAAGAAGAGAGACAGAATTTTGAGATATCTGGCATTTAGTTTAAAGAAGATAGACAGAATTTTGAGATATCTGGCGGCTAACACAATTTTGGACAAAATGATTCAGGAGCAAAATCCATTAGAAAGAGAACACATTTGATTGGTTAGATGAGATTATATACAGAGAAAAAAGGTACCTGCTTTTCACATTCAAGTTTTGTTGCTTCATATATGGCTAGCTGAGTCTCATGTACGACAAGGATATGTATCTGATCCTGGTGAAACTGGACCTGCATATTTGACATCGTTGCAAGCGTCTTCCCAGCTGGAATTTGCAGGAAAGTGTTCTTTTGACTTTCCCACCTTTCAGTGTTCCATGAAATAATCTGGTAAAAGGAAATACCAACATCTAGTTAAGTTGACATTATAAATTATGGTAGTCTACTTTAGTGCTTCCGATTTGCACTTCAGTGAGAATCATTGTTGCAATCTGTATATTAAAAAGTACTATAAAATGCATATTGAAGACAAGGCCGTTTCAGTTTCTTCCCCCCCCCCCCCCTATAAGATTTATGATGCAGAAATTAACCTGTGCATCTGCTCCAGTAGAAACCAGTGTATTCAAAACGTTAGAGAAGGCAAGACCAGTGACTCGTTTAGTGTGACCCTTTAGCTCGCTCTTAACCTAACACAAGAAAGAAAATTGAATACCTTTTCTCTTTAATAGATGAAAATGCCAATTATCTTTTGCTACAAAGTCATACCTCATCCACACGAACGTTATAAATGTGAATTGTGGAGTCGTCCATGCCAACAGCAATTATGTTGTTATCTTGTGGGTGGAAGGCAAGATATGTTGACACAGGTGGTGGAGTCATGAAAGTCGTCATTGTCTGTAGTTAAACAACAGAACTCATTAAACATAAATCTAAATTGAATTCAGTGGTATATTGTTGCACAGAAAAGTCCCAAAATTTTTCTGGGCAATTGATAATTGTATATGACAGATTCTTTTTTGTTGCAATTCATAGAAACCTCTTTTTTTCTTTTGTTTTTTTTTTTTTGTTTTTTTGTCCTGAAAGGTCAAAATCAACAAGTAGGGACTAGGGGAAAAAACAACTAGTTTAAATATATGAAATATATTTATAGCTCATTTCCACAGCTCCAATGCAGAATTTTGAAAAAGTGAAGTTCATTCAAGTATAATTTATAAGATGCCCATCAATTTCCTTAAAATTACCTTGAATGTCATCATGTTAAACAAAGATATCTTCCCTCCAGAGGATGACATGACATAGGAATCATTTTTGGACAGAGCAAAGCACGGAGGAGAATCTTCAGGTTTAGCGTTGGTTAGATCATTGGTCATTAGCATGCCTGATGTTGGTTGCACTAACTGAGGGGCTAACTTAGTCGTCGCCTGCACCATGAAAAATGTTGTCACTATAACAGGTTTTGTAAAGCAACATTTCCAACTAAAAATGGAGATGTAACACCCATCAATTTGAACTTCGGGAGAACATGTTCAAGAAAAGCATATCTTGACCTTATACCTTGCCACCCCGTGGCCACTTCCACAGTAAATGGATTGCATTTGATGCTAATGCCAAAATGGCAGTGCCAGAATTGGTGTATATCAACCTTAAGATCTGCAACAATAACAGAAGAAGAAATAAAAAATAAAAAATAAGAAACAAACCATCATTTACCTTTTCACTCACATTGTGAAGGCAAAAAATAAATAAATAAATAAGTAAAAATGATTTTAGGACATAGAAAAAGATGGTGACAGAAGATACACAGGCACTGGTTTTTTTTCCTCAGTTTCTATTCTTTAGTCGATTTAAATGTGCTGTGCTGTGCCAAAGGGATTAAAAAAGTTTTGAAATCTAGTTAAGATAAAATCAAGGAAACAAACAACTGAAGTTGGCAACACCAATTTTAAATGCTCAAATGGCTTTAATGCTTTCTAATTGTTGACATTACATGCTCAAGTTTTCTTCAAGGTATTCATCGCATTGAAAAGAATAGACGAATAGGTCAAATTCTTGATAAGAAATTGAACTTAGATTTGTCAAAGGAATAAAACTATTTGTGGAATTACTGGGTTCCAAAAAAGTTGGTCATGTTTGTAGGAGCTGTAACATTCACAAAGACACTGTCAAGATAATCACAAATTTGCAAATTCAAATGTACGTTGGAAGGATTAAGTTAAGTAGCGTAGCCAATATAAATCCATTACTGAGTTAGGTATTTGGATAAAGTAGAATTTACAATCCTAGATACTAACTAGTGATGAACAGATGCCCTACCTTATCTGTTTTAACCATAGCTGAGAGCCTCAATAATCGAACATGAGAAGCTTCATTTATCTCCATGACCTTTGGGGTTTTTGTTGTGTTGTCGTCTGCTGCAGGTAATAATCTCAGTTTCATGTCCTCCAAGTTTCTTGTGCAACCATTCTAGCAAGCATATGCACTTTGTTAGTGCAGAAGTAATGTCTAATGAGGCAAAAAAAAAAGGAGCGGGGGGGGGGGGGGGGGGGGGGGGGGAAGAGCAAACAAACAAACAAACAAAAAAATGAAAAAGAGAATATCAAATGCCAGAGGGATGAATGCAGGATGAGTACAACAAAAATTATACAGAGTTATGCAGGATAACACATATAGGTTATATACAAAATTAAAGAAAAATTGTGTCAGTTTTGTTTCTCAAACAAAAACGTAAAGATCTATTATATATTCAGGGAATTAAGAGAAAAATTCGAAATACTTACCTTTGTTACTGCCTCTGATGCAACCCTTGAACCAATAAGAGACTGGCTTTCATATGCACACATCAAGCGAAGACCATCAATTGTTGCTAAAATTTTTATTCTATTGTCATTTGCAGAAACAGCTAATAATGTGCCCTCCTTATTGAATCGAATCCGAGGAGTTGCCTTAAGAATGGAAAATACAAATAAGAAATAAGGCCACAATACCTCATTTTTAGTATTGGAAGTGTTAATTAATTATTAAAACTGATAGAAAAAACTTACAGGCAGTCCACCATCAGCATCAATAATGGTCAACAACTTCACATTGTCCATATCCCAAACTTTGATTGCATAGTCATCACCAGCAGCCAAGAAACGATTCTTCGTTGTGTCAAACTGAACAACACCTAATGAACGTTTAATAAACCCTTGGTAGGTCCTCTTCACAGCTCCTTCATTTTCATTCCATTCAACAACATGAGACTCCCCTTCTTTACTTGTTCCGCAAGAAAAAAGCCTACAATGTGTTTAAATGAAAACATTATTTTGCATTCTCTATAAGACAGGTATAGATCACAACATAGTTAGAGCCAAGGTAACATGCATGAAAGATCAACCTTGTCCCATCTGCACTGTAAAGCATCGTTGTGCACGAGCGTCCAGGAGCATCATAATCAACCCTAGATCCCATATGGTCATATAACCATGCTTTTATTTTCCCATCCACGGATGTTGAAAAGATAAACTGAGGAATAAAACCATGGGGAGAGCTCAAACAAACTGAGAGTACATCAGCCGTAGAGTGAGCAGACAAGAATAACTCAATGAAATTAATCAATAAGTGAAGTCCTTACATGGAAGTTTTCCTTGCTATGAGGACATATAGAATGAACAGGAGCATCGTGACCTTCAAAGGTAAACAGCCTTTTACCTGTAGCTACGTCCCATACCTAAAAGTGCAAAGTATCTATACATAAATAACAATTTTAGTATGAGTAACCAAGTTGCTAGTAATTAATTAGTACCAACCTTGACAGTCTTGTCATCACCACAAGTTATAACACATAGTTGTTTAGCAGGGGTTGAGAATGCAATATCGTTTACGCTGCCCACATGAGCATCAATCTAGGAGTTGAAAGAAAGAAAATAAATAGAAACAAAAAAAAAAAAAAAAACTTTAGAATGAAAAAGTAAAAGCCAAAAATGTTTCATGGGAGAAGAGAGCAGTGCTACCTCCAAATGCTGCCGGATGTCACTACCACCATAGTAAGCGTGTAACTGTATCATGTGTTTAGAATATGCAACTCCTGTTGAATGAAACAAGAACACATACAATCAGTAGCAGAAAATGATATCATTGATTTTTTTTTTTCCAACACATATCTGCCATACATATCTTCAAACTCACCAAATGAGGAACCATCGGGGCTCCATAATATGCGTTTAACCGAGACACTTGGATCCTTGATTAGAGTTGCCTATTAAACACATTGATTAATAATGCTTATGACTCCAATAACACAAAATGTGATCAGAGAATGAAGAAGAAAACATACCTTTAATGCCATTGAGCTAGCTCCAATATCCCAAACCTGAAAATTCCTCGATACCAACTTCTCCTTAGCACTAACTTCCCAAAGACTTACGTCTCCCACATTTGTTCCAACTGGCATAGGAAATTGAATTCAACTTAGGGCTCAAACAAATTAAACAGTGTCCAAGATAGAAATTGTTCAAGTATATAAGAACAAGCTCACAATAACAACCTAGAAGTAGTGTCTGGTGAACAGGATGAAAGTCCATGCTTGTGGGAAGTGAGCCCTGCTCTAATGTCCGCGCAAAAGTCTTAGGGAAATCATCGACTTGATTAGAGGTTATGTTCTGACTTTGACCTGGATTATGACCTGGATTACTTCCTGGCAACATAATCTACAACCAAAAATATATATATATAAATACCACATAGAACTTTGTGCGGAAATTCAGATTCTTACTCATATGGTTAAAAGAGTTTACCCTGTCTGAAACCCCAGAGAATCTTGTTTTCTTAAATGCATCATCAGAATCTGAAGGACCCTTTGAGATTGCAGCTACACAGGCAACAACTTTTTCCTCTTAAGGAATGACAAAAAAGACGATATCTAGCATAATATATCACTACCTCTCCACAACGCTCGATATGTAATGAATAAGATATATATCACTACCTGGATGTGGCAGAGCAAAACCAGAAACTCCTCCAGAAACTGCTGGATGATTTACTGTTGGGGGGATTGAAATCCAAGTGGATAACGGCGTTGCTTGAACTGACGGTGATGGTTGGAAAGGCTGGTAGGAAATAATAAAAAATAAATAAATAAATAAGAAGGTTTAAATCCATTTTCGAAAACTCTAAAGCAAAATCAGAAACTAAGTAAATTTGGTCAGGTACCACATTTGCACCGATTGGAAGAAAACCATCAGCTTTCGGTACAGAACTCATCATCTGACTGCTCGCATTTAGTTGCGCAAATGATTCATTGGGGTTTCTACAATTGTGATCAAGAAAGAGGGTTCTTATATCAGGATTCGGTCTAGGATTTGAACAAAGGGAATGCTGCCAATTTAAGCTGCCAGCAAAATCAATGTATTTTGTCATGGCCTATAAATAAAGAAAGAGGATCACAACAAAATCTACAACTTGGCCTTTATGGTAAACACGACTACTTTTACCTCTGGTTAATCAGCATCCTTAACCTTGAAGTTTTTATGCTCGGGAGCTGCAATTTCTCGCGGAAAAGCGGGTTTGCTTCGATAAGCTTCTTAAGTTCAACCAGCATGATTGCTCTTGCTGTCTTTGTGTCTCTATAACCAGAGAGTTGGTCATTTTCTCTGGCATAATCCAAATGATTTTCTCAATCTTCCACCTCAGTACAACAAAAAACATCACCGGTTTAAAAGTATAATGCTCATATAACTTGTTGAGAAGACCTACCTAAAATTGTCCAATGTGAGGAGCTGAGTAATTTCCTTGAACAAGTCTTCATTAAAAGAGGCAAAAACTTTCAGATCTTTCACAAGAATATCAACGGCCTTAGCCCGATCAAGCCTGTTC
The DNA here is from genome assembly GCF_031755915.1 of Ziziphus jujuba. Classification (NCBI taxonomy): domain Eukaryota; kingdom Viridiplantae; phylum Streptophyta; class Magnoliopsida; order Rosales; family Rhamnaceae; genus Ziziphus; species Ziziphus jujuba. The sequence continues at coordinate 15,614,623 of NC_083383.1, read as the reverse complement.
GGTCACAATTCATCCAAAACACACAACAAAAGTTTTGAAATTAATACAAAATGAACCAAAACAAACAAAATAAAAGAGTGAGTCAGTTTATAAAAGACGGGTAAATCATTAAGAATCAAATACTCACTTATCTAAAGCCTCTAGGTACTTTTGCTTCCGGATTTCGAAAAAGATCTTCATTGAATACCGGTTGTCATCCACTCTCGTGAAACCGGCAAGATACCGTTCGACCTCATCCCAGTTCCCGGCGAGCACCAATTCTTCGAAATACTTCCAGTTGAAGAACAATCCTGATTCTTGCTCAAGTCTGCATTAGAGAATGAATAAAAGGGAAATGATTAAAATTGGAAAGTAAGCGGCATGACATGTAAAATAGAGGATTAAAGAACAATGAACCCGGAAAATCATTTACTTGTGAAGACTGTCTTTGAGCTTTTCCTCATCAAGGAACTGCAAGATCAAGAATATGAGATCTCTACTCAGTGATGACGTCATCACAATTGCTCGTCCTTATCACCCTCAGCCTGCAAAACAAAAACCATTATTGAAGAAAATGAAAACAAATTAATCTTCTTTTTGCAAAGTCCTCCGTTTGTTTAATGGAAAAAGAGAAAAAAAAATAAAAAATCCATCAATAAATGAAAATTAATCAAAAGAAATTTGAGGAAACAACACAAGCGCTAAAAACCAAACCAGTTTCTCTTCTCAGAAATTTTTTTTCCCCTGAAATTTTCTATTAAACAAACAGGCTATGCATATAAAATTAACTGACAGAAACACAAAAAAAAAAAAACAGAGATGCATCAAGCTTTAAACGATTAAATTTTCCTTTAAAAAAATAAAAATAAAAAGAAAAATATCACCAAAAAATACAGAAAAAAAAAAAAAAAAAAAAAAAAAAACAAAACTCACATAAGGATCAAAAACGAGTACGATTGGCTGATCAAGCCAGAATCATATACAAAAGAACAGAAGCTTCATGAAGAACAAAACTAATTTCTCCAAAAAAAAAAAAATTAGGGTTATTCATGAAAAAATTTATTTAAAAAAAAGAAAAAAAGTAAAGTTGTTTGAAACCCAGAAAAATACAAGAAGACTAAGTTGTTGAAAAAGCATGTAAGAAATTAAACAAAAGCTAACCTATTATAAAGGTAAAGAAAAATATAATAATAATAAAAGCCAACCATGAAGCTTACCTGCAAAAACAGAGAAAGAACAGAGAACAAAAAACTCAGCTTTCTCTTTCTCTCTCTGTAAAATTCTCTCTCTTCTATCTTATAAGAAAGCTCTCCTTCCCAGAAAATGCCTGTGAAAACACACACTGAAGCAGCGGTGACTTATATAGATAATCGGCGGCACCAACGAGGATAGGTAGTGCCTCTTTTCTGATAAGCAACTGCACTTATTGATACGCAACGCGCATGTGCGACTAGTGGTCATTGCTGGGTCCCCCTCTGAAAAGCTCGTCCGACAGGTGTTTCCACTTTGTTAAAAGCTGATGTGACGGTTTTTAAAAGAGATTGAGATTATCTGTACCTCGAAACATTGTTTTTTCTATACTGTCCAGCTAAATACTGCCACGTTATATAGACTTTTTTATTTACAAGTAAAAATTGACAGGGAGTATTTAGGACCAATTAAATTTGACAGGGTTGAAATGATAAATCTGATTGACGAAAATACCCCTCCCTGTCGTTTTCTAAAGAGGGAAGACAGATAGTGCTGCTTTTTTAACCAGAATAAGGAGATGACAGTGAAAGTTGACGTGGCAGCATATGAATGGGAGAAGAAAGATGAGGGCAAAGTACGCAGACAGACAGAACCAATACTCTCCGTGATGCTTTTAATTGTAAAAGTCTTGCAGAAATGTGGAAATTTTTAAAAAAGTAAATAAATAAAAAGGTAACAAAGCATAAATAGAAGATACATCATACATGCACCAAATAATTGAGTTGGTTGGGATTTTTTAATGTTTCCATAACAAATGCATATTATCTACCTGCCCTTTGTGAATGTTTGATAAATGCTAAGGCAATGCTTATATGTTAAGATTTGCAAATTAATTTGGTGATTTAGTAATATGTGTACATGGTCATGGCATATATGATATAATAGTATTATAGGAGTTCGTTTAGTATAACTGATGAAAATAAAATTTTTATCTAGAATTTTGAATAATAGATCTTTTTGAAAAATAGTTATTATGGAAAAGTTAATATATGTTTGTCTATAAATAAAAAAATTGTATTAAATGCTCAATGAGTTTTCATATAAACTAAAATAGCTGTATTAAATGCTGATTAAGTTTCTATATGAGAAAAAAAAAACATTTTAAAAAGCATAAAATTTAAACTTTTCTAAAACAGCTTAAAAAATTTCTTTTTTTGTTTTTTGTCAACAATACTTGTTGACTTTTGGTAAACATTTTTATTTTTTGACAAAAAAAATTTTGATCTTCAAATAGATCTTTTGATCCCAGAAAAAACTCTACCAAATAGACACTACATATCAAGTTGTTTGTCAATTGAAATGGTAAAATGAAATAGTGTTAATTTATTAATTTAAAATTTAAAATAAATTAAATATGTAAACAATTTAGGGAGATAAATAAAATTTAAACTAAATTAATAAAATAATGATACATCATTTTATCACATCAATTTATATTGAGCAATAAAAATGCATGGCTTTTTTTTTTTTTTTTTTTATTTGCATGACGCTTGGCCCATATTGTTAAGTGTCAAATAATTTTTTACGGCATGTTTTAATTTTATTTTATTTTTTTTAATCTATTAGGTTTGACCACTGTTGTTTTTTAAAATGAAGTCCAGGTGTTAGTAGGTTGTTAGATTTCAGTGGATATGTGCCTCATTTTGGGGAAATGGTTGTAACCGCTCCATTATGAGTTTATTTAAGTCATAAGTTATAAAGAATTATCTCTCCAAAATTAAACAAACACAATTGCAAGTGTGCAAAGGAGGTTCAGGCTCCCTCAAACGAACTTGATTCTGTCTATCATAATTCACCTCTTCCTATTATTTCACTCAAAATAGGTAGAGGAAAGAATCTCTCCGTTGGTGCTTTGGTACCACACTGGGATCAGAGTTTGGAAATGGAGCAAAGGATGAGCACCTGGAGAAAACAGTGGAATGGTTGCTAGTCATGATGAAGTCTTACAAAAATTGACAGATTCAATTGGCAAGCTCACCACTCGAGTAGAATAAATTCTGTTGCTAGCTACGGAATGGCAGAGACTTTTGAAGCTTTAAACGGCGCCCCGCATGCTCGACGGAATGTCAGTGAGAACCAAACATTTGGTTCCTACTGCCAAAGAATGTGTAAATTGATTTTCCTTGCTTTGAAAGCGACGGAGATCCTTCCATCTAGATTAGCAAAGCATAGCAATATTTCCAACTTCATTAGATACCAGAAAATGATCATGTTACTTTTGCTACCTTTTATCTAGATGAGGACGTTCATTTATGATATCAGTTGCTACAACAGGAGACTATTATCCTTTCGTGGGGTGACTTTGAGGGTGGAATTTGAGATATGGACCCAACTAATTTCTTGACTTTTATGAAGAGCTCATTAGGCTGTATCAAACAGGAACAGTGCAAGAGTACCAACACAACTTTGAAAAGCTTCCGGCCAAGGCAAGTCCATTAAAGCAAAAGAGGCAAGCAAGTAATTTTGTTAGGGGACTGAAGGATTCCATTCGCTTAGATGTTAAGGCTAACAAACCAAAGAGGCTATCATAAGCCATTAGGTTAACTCGATTGTACGAAGCTAAGGAACTTGCTATCCAATGCAAGACTACTCCACCATCTGCTTCTAGAGTCAGAATGCTACCTCACAATACCATTAATAATTGCTAATAAAGAAGATGACCACAAGGGAGCCAAACGAGAGAAAATGGAAGGGGTTGTGTTTCAAATGTAATGAGAAATTCAGTCCTGGATGTGTTTGTAAAAAGTTGTTCTTGATTCAAGCTACTATTCAAATAGTAAGACCGATGTACAAATGAAAGATGATGGAATTATGGAAGAAAAATTATTAGAGAAGTCATAATCTTTGTTTTCACTTTTTGGAGTATGTGCTCTTGATACAATATGTTTGTTAGGCAACCTTGCACATGAGCCCGTGATTTTGCTCATTGACTTAGGTAGTATTCACAACTTTATGAGTGAGCGATTAGCAGAGAACGCAGGACTTCACTCAATCAACAATGAACATCTGGAGGTTATGGTTGCTTCGAGAGAAACATTAGCAAGCCCTAGTAAATGTTTTCATACACAACTTAATTTACAAAACTATTTAAACTTTGTGGATTTTTACTTGTTACCACTGGAGGGATATGGTGTTTTTCTTGGTACTAAATGGTTGAATACTTTGGGTCCGATTGAGTGGGATTTTTCTAAGTTATCTATGAAGTTTGTTGTGGGTGGAAATGAGATTATCTTACAAGGCTTATCAAGTGCAGAAAATCCAGTTGTGACTAGCCACGAGTTTAGAAGACTATCTAAGAACGAAGAAGCTCTGCTACAAATGTTCCCAGCAGATAAACTACTTCTTAAGCAATCTAGCGTGCATCCATTAATCCAATAGCTACTGCAAAAATATGATGAGGCCCTGGCTAAAATAAAAAGGCTTCCTCCACATCACTTTTGTGACCATCATATTCCATTGCAATCTGGCCATTGACCTATTTCTGTTAAACCATATAATTACCCACATCATCATAAGGAAGAAATAGAGAAATGGTGGAGGGAATGCTTACAGCTGGAATTATTTGTCACAGTAACAGCCTTTATTCATCTCTAATGCTTTTGGTGAAAAAACATGATGGCTCATCTCGATGATATGTTGACTATAGGCCCTAAATAAAGTTACCATCAAAGACAAATTTCCAATTCCAATTATTGAATAGTTGTTGGATGAGTTACACGAACCTCGAGTGTTTTCCAAGTTGGATCTTCTCTTGAGCTACCATCAAGTTCGTACGAATCTAATTGATGTAGCGAAGACGGGTTTTAGAACTCATTACGGCCATTACAAAATTTCTAGTAATGCCAATTGGCCTCACCATTGCTCTTTCCACCTTTTACGTACTCATGAATGAGGTAGTCAAAGATTATCTGAGAAAATTTCTCTTAGTTTTCTTTGATAATATTTTAATTTATAGCAAATTTTGGAGTGGTCATTTGAAACATTTGGATGTGGTGTTCTCAATTTTAAAATTTCAAATTTGCTTATAAAAGTAGAAAAATGCTAGTTTGATCAAAAGAAGTTAAGTACCTAGGCCATCTAATCACAAATGCAAGTGTGGCTATTTATCCCTAAAAAATAGAAGCAATACTCAATTGGCCTAAACCTCAAACTCCAAAGGCTCTATAAGGATTTATTGGTTTAACTAGGTATTACTGTGAATTCATCTAGAATTATGGTAAAATAGCCACCCTTCTCATAAGGATGCCAAAAAAAGATTCGCTTAAGTGGAATGATCAAGCTATCGCAGCATTTAACGAACTTAAAAAGGTTATGATGTGTGCTCTATTCTTGCTTTACCGAACTTTTCAAAATGTTTTATCATAGAATGCAATGCTTCATGTTTAGATATTGAGGTAGTTTTCATGCAGGATAGACCAATTGATTTTAATAGTCATGCACTTCAAGGAAAGCACCTATTGTTGTCAACTTATCATACGAAAATAGTGGCTTTAGTTCTTCCAGTTCAAAAATGGTGTCCTTACTCAGGAGGCAATTTATTATGTGAACAGACAATGAGAGTTTGAAGCATTTATGGACACAAAAGATTAAACTAATTTTAAAAGGATATTGGCAGCCATACACCCCAAAATTTATCGAGGTTGACACATTACACCCTAAATTTTTCTTCCTGACAATTTGAACCCCAAACTTCTATTTAACTTACACCGTTGGTTTTTTTTGTGATAAAGCTTAATAAAGTAATTTCACTGCTTTCAATTTAGAACAGCCCACCACAAAATATCTTTTAAGTAATTTTAATAAATTATTTTACATTTTTGTTTTTCTTCTCTTTTTGGGATAAATCATAAATTTATATAGCAAAAATATTTTATTTAAAGGAAGAAACAAATAGTTGATCTTTCATTTTCATAGGAAACCAATTTACAAACCGCACAAAAAAAGATTGGCGACTTCATATGAGAAATTCCAACAAAAACGATCTCGTTTTCTTGTATATAATATTTGGAAAAATTTAAGACCAACGGTGTTTTACTACAGATGAAATAAATCAATCAGGAATGAGTTCATACTAATATGTAAAATAGAAAAACAAGAAGTTTTTACCATCTACTTACATACACCACCATTAAATCATACACTGGTAAAAGAGGGGGACTTTCTTATCCCAATAACAAAAAAATTTAAATTTTAACAAAAATCCAAACTTGAACCAATTTATTCTATATATTCTATTAAATTCCAATCAAAACATAGAGAAGGCATGAAGGCAATCTCAAAATCGTACCTGAAGGGCAATAGTACAATATTTGTCGATGGTCTTGAACTGAGAGACAATATTATCATCAACCCAAAGAATTATGATGGGAACCCCGGCAACCATTTTGTCCTAAAGCGCCAAAGTCCCATATTTAACAATAATGAGGTCGGTTCGTTTGGAATTGGGGGTCATGATGTCAGGCGGCCTAGCTTCGATAATTCGAGTGGGTTGGCTAGCAATCTTGGTGGCATCGAGGAAAGATTTAGAGCTAAATCGCCTCGAGAAATGATAGAGAAAGGGATTTACGGAGGAAAGGAAGTGGTGGTGGCAAAAGTATAAGTAGCTAGAGGATTGAGAGAGAAAAGGTGAATATGATAAAGGAGGCCTTTTCAGAAAGCTAGGGTTTTTGCAGCATGATGCCTTCATATGGGAGATTGCCAGGAAGTTTTTACCTGCTACCGTTGTTTTCTATCTCGCAATCTTCACAAACACCAATCTTCAAAATTCCTCAAAATCCTCAAATGGAGCCCTAATTTTTAAATTGAAAACAGTGAAATTATCCGATTTAATCTCGTTTGATAAGCACATGTGTGACATGTAAATGGAAGTTTGTGATATAGATTGCCAGAAAAAATGTTTAGGGTGCAATGTGTCAATTTTGACGAAGTTTGAGGTGCATGGCTGCCAATATCCCAATTCTAAATAAAGGTATCGTACCATTATATTGACTATTTCAGTTATTTAGGAGGCATTGGTTCCTCATATATGCCAATATTTTTTTTATTATTATTATTTTTTTTTTTGTGCATAGTTTTTTAAAGTAGTAATAACATGGGAAAATTAATGGCTTCAAATAAAACAAAACAATTTCTTCTGTAAATCCACCCATGCATTACCCATTGATATCCTTACTTTGTCATTTCATTTCCTTGTAATCTTTTCTTTTGTTGTTTTTCTTTATCTTAGCCAATTGGTTTTTTTTTTTTAATCAATATTAAACTCATTATAATTATCAAAGGGTGAGTTTCATCCAAATCAAAGGTTTAAATCCTAAATTTAGAAGTGCATTCTCAAATATCTTTACCAATAGGTCAAGCTTGGGAATATAGCCAATTGTTTGTTTAGGTGCACAAAGAGACAAAGACGATCAAGATGATGGACTTCCCATTTTGCACGATAATGTTTCGATTTTTGAGATATTTTTATCTTAATGCATATATCTTAAATTCAATAAGAAAAGGGCCCATCTTGAAAAACTTTTATATGTTACCATTATGTCTAATCTTCTTTTAAAATTAATTGCAAATAAATTAAAGGGGCAATTGCATTTAAGTACCATTGAGTTTCGAGATATTGTAATTTAGACTCTCAATTTTAAACGCACCATAATAAGCACTCTACTTTTTATTTAGTGCATGTTGAGCTTTCTATAAGCTTAATAGTTATGTCTAAGACTTGTGAGCCCAAACAAGAGGCGTGAGCCCAAATAAGACGGAAAATTAGAAAACAATCTCCAAAATGGCAGATTATAAGATAAAAAGCCCAAAAAGATATGAGGTAAAAAGAGACAAGATCAATGAATAATCCCACATTACTTGGATATGGAATGACAATGATTCAAATGTAAAAATAATGATCCTTTTAACAATCAAGATATTTTCAAAGCAATTGGTTTAAGGGTTCGAAAGAACACTAAGATTAAGCATGCTCTAGTGAGTGCAATCTTAGAATGGGTGACCTCCTAGAAGTTTGAATAAAATCTCATACCGTTTAGAGTTCATTGGTAAATTGGGGACAATATCAATTACGCAAAAGAGTTGTAAGGCATTACAGATGGTATCAAAACTTGCACTTAGCCGAAAGTATGATAGTGACGACACTGAGCTGTAAAAGGGTTGTAGTATAAGATCTTTGAGCCCTGATAAGGGTAAGACTAGTGAACAATCTCCAAAGGGGGTAGATTGTAAGATTTATGAGCTTTAACGGATGCGACCCTAAAAGGAAAAAAGATAAGTAAACAATCCCACATCATGTAGATGGAATGATGATGGTTCCAAATATAAATATAGTCACTTTTTTAACAACCGATACATTTGCAAAGCTGTTGACTTTGGGTTTTGAAATCACTTTGGAGTTAAATGTGCTCCTATAGAAGCAATTCTAGAATAGGTAACATTCTAAGAAGTCTGAATAAAAACCTCATATGTCTTAAGTGCGGTAGGTAAATTAGAAACAATATCAACGAAGCAAGAGAATGGCATGACATTACATTATGATTTTTAACTCCTAATGCAAATATAAAATATGAGTTACGATCTTCATAAACTGAATTTGATGTTTTATACTTTATTGAGTTATGTGGAGCATCCTGAATATAATCCTTTATCGATTTATTGGTTGATGTTGAAAAATTTAATACTTAAACAAATGCGCACCAAAACAAAAATAGAAGGTTTAATGTGGTTGGTTTTAAAACAAGCATTCAGACATGGTAATGCAATTAAACTTAGATTTTTAAGAAAAATATAAATGAAAAAAAAATAACTACTTTATAAGATGAGACAGAGTTCTATTTAAAAAAAATTGTGTGATTAAAAGGAACTAGCTAGGAAATCAATTAAAAAACAAATAGTTTTTTTTTTTTAATCTATAAAAAGGAGGAGGTTTGAACTTTTTTAAATTGAAAATGAGAAACTATTATTATGGCATAACATATTTATGGATATTTATATCCACGTTATAAAACATGTAGGCTACTTTGCAATTTCAATGATATTTTAGTATTCCAACAAATATCCCTAAATAAATATCCTAAATAGCCTTAAATATTAAAAAGAAAAAATTTAGATACGCTACAACTACATATCAATTTTCTGTTACAATTAGACAAACATTTACCTCTTCTACAATTTAGAAAAACAAAGAAAAAAACTATAATCATATTGATGATTTAGAAAAAAATATAAATTCTAACAATAAAGCTCAATGATGTAGATAACAAAATAAGAAAAAGATTAGCAACCCATCCCTTTCAATCCTGAAATATAAGTATTTAGATGTTTGTTTTATTAAAATCAATTTTCTCGATCTCATTACGTTCTTCTCTTCTTCTTATTCTTTTTTATGAGAACCCACCTGTATGTGTACAACGGACAACCCACTGGGATGCTGATCCAATGAAGATAAAGATCGGACCAATCACTAGAGTAAAAGCCAAGAGATTTAGAGACAACCTGGCTAGATTCATATAGGGAGTTATCAATTCTCAAAAAGATTTAACCACATCCGAAGATACAAGACCTGTTTTTTATGCATCAAGGTGGAGAAGACCGATATGGACCTGAGTTGCTATTTTAGTGCATTTTTGGACTTTGGGCCTCGAGGAATTGGTTCAACACTGTTTGTATTCAATTGATATTACTAAGAGTTCATGAAAACAAGTCAAGGTCGAAGCAAAAGCAATCAAAGAAGGCATTTGCACATAGGAGTTTTTGGCTGAAATTGCTGTTTTCATTGCTAACTTTACTGTACTTTGCTGATTTGGCATTTTCTCTTTGTTCCAATCAAGGAAAACATGTGGGAATCATCATTAATCCTATTTGGCATCCTACATGGCACATTGGATCAGATTTGGAGCCTTTACAAGCTGAAAATTAGTCAAAGTTAGCTTAGTAGTCAAATTAGTTAATGAGTTTCCTAATTTGATTTTGACTTTTTTATTTTAGAAAACTAGCTTTTATTTTGGTTTTATTTAATTATTTTTCTAGATAAATTAACTTAGAAAAGTTAATATTTTATTATTTCAATTATAAATTAATTCATTCCTCATTCATAATAAAGGAATTAATTAATCAAAATTAGATTAGGAAATGAATGGAATTTTCAGCCACATTAGGGATGTGTCAATGTATGGCCACTTTTGTCTTAGTTTTTAGGGTTTTTGTTTTGTTCTTTCAAGCATATTTAAAGGCATATTTTTAATGAAAAATCAGCTTATATAGTATTCAGAAAATTATTTGTAAGAAATAATTTTCTTTGTTCTCTTTGAACACCTAAAACACCATTAAAGAGTGAGTGTTTTTAGTTTGACTTATTAACAAGACATCCATCATCTATTGTGGCGTCTTCATCATATACCAAGGTTTCTAGTCACAGGTTGATTAGAGGTTAAGGTGACTATAGGAACTTGAACTTAATTTTTTAATCTAATATAATACAAGTGTAGATGTGAGTCGACCTAGGTTCATATCATTTGGTATCAGAGTGAAGATTTTGTTCAGGTTTGATCTATCTTATTTGTTTTATTTATTTTTGTGTTATTCTGCAATTTTAACATTAGGTTAAGGTTGTTTCTATCTCATTCAGGTTCTACATATATATATATATATATATATAAAAGATTTTTTTTTCTTCATAGCCAAATTTTTTCCTTGTTTTATCCAAATTTTTGCTTCCTAACTTGTTTGTTGTTTGTTTTGCATATTAGTTCTTAGTAATTTGGGTTATTCATATATTCAAAAAAAAAAAAAAAAAAGGAGTTTGAGAACCTATTGCATAAATCGACAAATTTTTACAATTTGTTTTTGTTGAAAGTTGCTCTGATGTTTGGTGGAATTTTTGGTGTTGAAATTGCAATTTTTATGTTTGATTCTTGTTACTGGAGTTGTGTTTGAGTTCTGTGAGTGAACAAAAAAAAAGCCTAATAAAAAAAAAGGTCGGTTTGTTGAAATTTGGGAGTTTGAATTTGTTTATTTTGAATTGTGAAATTTAGAGTTGTTGGAAATTCAATTTTGCTGCTGGATATTTAAATTTTGAGTGCTACAATTATTTGGATTAAAATTGGTAAGGATTTGACACAAAAACGTAAATTACAAGCACAACAATCAATAACTATTCCCTATTTTGTTCGAATTGATTCTTGTTCATTATTTGAATCTATTTTCTATATTTTATCCTTAAATTTTTGGTTTCTTAATATTCTGGTCAGTTTCTTATTGATTTCAAAAATTGCTTGTTGAGTTACCTTATTTTTGGTTAGTTAGGCCGAGACTAGGTTTTGTCAATTCACTCGGTATTTGTTCGTTTTAATTGCTATTTTGTTGATAAGTTTAATTAAAATATACTTATGATTTAGTTGATATTTTGTGTGTGTTTTAATTAGAACTTTGAGATAATTCTTTAAGTGGAAAAGGCAAAAGAGTGTGAGCTTAAAAGAGGATAAAAGCCGAAACTAGTGTGCAAACACAAATGTCGAGACCTTGTTTGAGTGAAACACATGAGGGAGTGAATTTGATGAGGATTTTTGTATTATTTTTACTAACATGGCAAATTCAAGGACAAGGAGAGAAGATGGATCATTAAAAATTAATGAAGAAGTATCCGTGGGGTTCAAAGGTGACTCAAGAGCAATTAGAGTTGGAGGGGAACATACCGACATGATGGTGATTATGGAACAACTCCAACGAATGAATGCTCACTTTGATCGCCTAGATCAAAGATTGGACAGAGTGGAAAATTCTCAATGTGGACCAAATACAAGGTTTGATGCATATGGTGGCCAAGGTCGAGGTCGAGGAGGCCGAGGGTGACCAAGAGAGGAATTCGGGGAAGGTAATTTTGGAGATAACCTTGAAGAAGAAATTGATGATATTTTTGCACTCCAAGGAAGACATTATGGGAGACCAGCAAGAGAAAAGGATGATGATCTTGGAAATATTAACATAAACATACCACCTCTTATAGGAAAAAGTGATCTGAAGGCTTACCTAGAGTAGAAGGAGCGAATGAAGATGATATTCAATTGTCAAAACTATTCAGAGGCTAAGAAGGTGAAATTGGCAGCTTTGCATTCCAATGGTGGACAAATAAGCAAAGTACCTAAAGAAGAGTTGGAGATGAACATATTACTACTTGGCGACAAATGAAAGAAGCCATGAGAAAGAGATTTGTACCCAGTCATTACCATAAGTTTCTGCATCAAAAACTCCAATCATTATCACAAGATAGTAGGACCATGGAGGATTACTACAAGGAGATAGAAAAGCAACCATGGCACAGTTTCAAGGAGGGTTGAATCGAGAGATGGCCAATCAATTGGAATTACAACAATAGGTATCAAACTTGAGAATTAATTCAAGAGGAGGAATACAAGCGCACGGTTTGGAGGTGGTACAAGCAGTGGGAGGACAAATCCAAGTGTTTGGAGAAGCAATCTTACATATGACAATAAGCCAAAACCAAAGCTAGGTGATGAGAGCACCAATTAGCCAAAAAGGGAAGCCAAGGCCGAATATGTCCAAGTACCAAGGAATGAAGGTAAATCTGATCCTAAACCTTTTAGAACTCATGACATTGTGTGTTTTAAGTGTCAAGGATGAGGACACATTGCTAGTTAATACCTGAATAGGAGAATCATAGTGTTGAAAGGTAATGGAGACTTGGAATCCGAAAGTGAAGAAAGTGATGCCGAAATCGAATTTATTGATGAAGAAATTGGAGATAAAGAGCATGAGGAATCTGAAACACTCAAGGTTTCAAGGGTTGAATTGAGTTTGGTGGCAAGAAAGGTTCTAATCATGTACAAAGATGAGGATCAAATACAAAGAGAGAACATCTTTTACACCTGACGTGAAATTCAGGATAACATATGTAGTATGATAGTTAATAGTGGAAGTTGTGCTAATGTAATTAGTGATTTGATAGTTGATAAATTAGGCTTAGCAACCATTAAACATCCAAAACCATATACATTACAATGGCTTAATGATAATGGTGAAATGAAAGTAAATAAACAAGCCAAAGTAAAATTCAGCATTGATAAATATGTGGATATTGTATTGTGTGATGTGGTTCCTATGCATGCTGGTCATATTTTATTAGGGAGGCCATGGCAATTTGATAAAGATGGCATACATTATGGAAGAGAGAATTCCATTGTTTTTAAATTTAAGGGTAAAAAGATTAAGCTGGAGCCATTAACTCCAAAAGAGGTATTTAGAAACCAAATTCAAATGCAACAAATAAGGGAGGCCGAAAAGCTTAAAGAGAGGTCTAATATGTCACCCACAGTTTCACCACCTATTCATGAGGTCAAGGCCGAGCTCGCTGTCCAAGGTAAGTATTCTAAACTCAACTGTGAGGGCAAAACAATGGCAAAACCGAGAGTGAGGTGAAAACAATGGAACCCATGAGTGGGAAGGAAAAAGAGAGGAAAGAAAAGGAAAATAAAATTTTTTTATCTTAGTTTTGCAGATATTAATAAAAAAATTTTGAATAAGAAACCATTGCTGGTCATGATTTATAAAGATGTTTATTTAAATGATCAAGCTAACCCCAAAGAACTTGAATTGCCAAGTTCTATCTCTTTTCTTTTACAGGATTTTGAATATGTCTTTTTGAAGGAAATTCCTAATGGTTTACCACCTATCCAAGGGATTTTACATCAAATTGATTTTGCGCTGGGAGTTGTAATTCCTAATAGGCCTACATATAAGAGTAATCTCGAGTAGACAAAGGAGCTACAAAGTCAGGTAAGTGAGTTGCTTGACAAAGGATATATTCGTGAGAATATGAGTTCATGTGTTGTTCCTGTTTTATTAGTACCAAAGAAAGATGGTTCATGGCGCATGTGTATAGATTGTAGAGCTATAAATAATATTACCATTAAATATAGACATCCAATTTCTAGCTTAGATGATATGTTAGATGAATTACATGGTACATGCATGTTTACAAAAATTAATCTTAGGAGTGGATATCATCAATTTAGGATAAAAGAGGGTGATGGTAAACCCTATTTAAAACTAAATATGGTTTATATGAGTGGTTAGTAATGCATTTTGGATTAACTAACGCACCTAGCACTTTCATGAGATTAATGAACCATGTTATGCGCCCATTCATTGGAAAATTTGTGGTTGTTTATTTTGATGATATTCTTGTATATAGTAGGCACTTAGATGAGCATGTAGAACATCTTAGGTAAGTTTTAAATATTCCTAGGAAGGAAAGGTTATTTGTTAACATAAAAAAGTGTGACTTTTATAAAGATGAACTTGTATTTTTAGGATTTGTTCTGATAGTGTTTGACCCAGGAGATTTGGTTTGTTTGCACCTAAAAAAGGAGAGGTTTCCAAAGCAACGAAAGTCAAAGCTAATTCCTCGAGGGGATGGACCTTTTCAAGTCTTGGAAAGGATCAATGAAAATGCTTACAAACTTGACTTACAGGTGAGTATAATGTGAGTGCTACTTTTAATATTGCTGATTTATCTCTTTTTGCTGCAGGTGATGATTTTAATTTGAGAACAAATCCTTTTCAAGAGGAGGGGAATGATGAGAACCTGCCTGTACCCATACAACCGACAACCCACTAGAATGCTGATCTAATACAGATGAAAACCAAGCCAATCACTAAAGCACAAGCCAAGAGATTTAGAGACAACCTGGTTGGATTCATACAGGAAGTTATCAATTCTCAAAAAGATTTAACCATATCCAAAGATACAAGACCCATTTTACGCATCCAGGTGGAGAAGGCTGATATGGACCCAGGTAGCTGTTTTAGTACATTTTTGGACTCCGACAGCAAGGAATGGGTTCAACACTTTTTGCAATGAATTGATACCACTAAGAGTTCATGGAAACAAGTCAAGGCAGAAGCAAAAGCAATCAAAGAAGGCATTTGCGCATAGGAGGAGTTTTTGGCCAAAATTGCTGTTTTATTGCTGGCTTTACTGTACTTTGTTGATTTGGCATTTTCTCTTTGTTCCAATCAAGGGAAACATGTGGGAATCATCATTAATCCTATTTGACATCTTACATGGCACATTAGATTATATTTGGAGCCTTTACAAGCTAGAAATTAGTCAGAATTAGCTTAGTAGTCAAATTAGTCAACTAGTTTCCTAATTTGATTTTGACATTTTATTGTAGGAAACTAGCTTTTCTTTTGGTTTTATTTAATTATTTTGCTGGAAAAATTAACTTAGGAAAGTTAATATTTTATTATTTCAATTGTAAATTAATTAATTAATTTCTAATTCAAAATAAAAAAAATTAATTAATCAAACTTAGATTAGGAAAGGAATGGAAATTTCAGCCACATTAGGAATGTGTCAATATATGGCCAGTTTTGTCTTAGTTTTTAGGGTTTTTCTAGTTTGTTATATCAAGCCTATTTAAAAGCATATTTTAATGAAAAATCAACTTACATATTATTCAGAAAATTATTTGTAAGAAAGAATTCTCTTTGTTCTCTTTAAACACCTAAAACACCATTAGAGAGTGAGTGTTTTAGTTTGACTTATTAATAGGACATCTGATGAGAATCCATCCAAACCTGTACAACCGACTATCTGTTGAGGTGCTAATCCAATACAGATGAAGACTGAGCCAATCACTAAAGCACAAGCCAAGAGATTTAAAGATAATCTGTCTGGATTCATATAGGGAGTTATCAATTCTCAAAAGGGTTTATCCATATCCGAAGATACAAGATCCGTTTTATGCATCCAGGTGGTGAAGGCCGATACGGACCCGGATAGCTGTTTTGGTACAAATATGGACTCTAGGCAGCACGGAATGGGTTCAACACTTCTTGATTTCAGTTAATATTATTAAAAGGTCATGGAATCAACTCAAGACAAAATCAAAAGCAACCAAAATGATGATTTGCGCAAGGATTTTTGGGCCGAAAATGCTATTTTTGCTGCTGGCTTTACTGTATTTTGATGATTTGGCATTTTCTCTTTGTTTCAATCAAGGGTAACATGTGGGAATCATCATTAATCCTATTTGGCATCCTACGTGGCTTATTGGATCTGATTTGGAGCCTTTACAAGCTGAAAATTAGTTAAAATTAGTTTAGTAGTCAAACTAGTCAACTAGTTTCCTAATTTGATTTTGACTTTTTGTATTAGGAAACTAGCTTTTATTTTGGTTTTATTTAATTATTTTTCTAGACAAATTAACTTAGAAAAATTATTATTTTATTATTTCAATTGTAAATTAATTAATTCCTAATTCAAAATAAGGGGATTAATTAATACAAATTAGATTAGGAAAGGGTATGAAATTAGACAATTTTCAAATTTGATTTTATGTTGGCCAAAATTTTCTAACCTTTTTAAGGTTTTATTTTGTTCATTCAAAGCCTATTTAAAGGCATATTTTCAATGAAAAATTAGACTCCATATTAATCAGAAAATTATTTGTGAGATAGAATTTTCTTTGTTCTCTTTGAACACCTAAAACACCATTAGAAAGTGAGTATTTTAGTTTGACTTATCAATAGGACATCCATTATCTATTGTGGAGTCTTCATCATATACTGAGGTTTCTAGTCACAAGTTGATTAGGGATTGATGTGACCATAAGAACTTGAACTGAATTTTTTGATCCGGACTAATATAATACGGGTTTAGGCGGGAGTTAACCTAGGTTTGTATCAACATTCATCATTTATTGTGGCATCTTCATCATATATCAAGGTTTTTAGTCAAAGGTTGATTAGGGGTTAAGGTAACCATAAGAAGTTGAACTTAATTTTTCGATCCGGACTAATATAATACGGGTTTAGTCACGAGTTGGCCTAAGTTTGTATCACTTTTTCTTTTCGGTGTTTACATATCAATGCAGTTTGCTATCCAGTATATGCAAGCTATCATGACATTATATATATATATACTCCAGTATAAAATTTAGACCATCTCACACTCCCTAATCTTTACTTCTTCTTTTTTTTTTTTTTTTAATTACAAGTAAATGTGGAACATTAAAGAGAAGTTTCATTCACTATACTACACAATCTCAGTGGATCTTTGAATATATTTTCATAGGGGAAAAAAAAAGAACCATTACTTTCTTATTTGCATGGAAGTTTGCATACCTTTCTTTCTTCTTCTTTTGTTAAGTGAGATGTAGAGGAGGAAGAATGAGTAGTAGAAGAAGCAAGTCGGCTTGGTATTAGATTCTTCTATTTATAAACCTAATCCCAAAATATAGATTCCAAAAAATTGGGGATAAAAAATTATTTATTTTATTATTTTATTTCATTAAAGGTATTAAGGGAAATTATCAGTTGTAGTGTATATAGCTTTAATTTTAAATCATTTAAGAAAAAATAGGAACAAAATATTAGTGTAACTAGCAAAAAGAAATTTTAAAGTGGATATATATAGAATATAGTGTTGTTACCATACTTTATAGTGTGAATAGGACTTCCTCGTATTTAATCCTTCATGACAATGACATTACCTGCTATAAAAACATTTCCAGCTATTGATGCTAGTTTTATGCAACTTTTTATTCTTTTTTTCTTTTTTATCATGTTTTATGGGACTTCTGTTTATTTTATGTATGTAATATTTGTATTTCCATAAAATATGTATCTAATATATGTTGATCCTCATATCCTCATTTTGTATATTATTTTCTCATGGACTATATCAAACTTTATTTTGTGGATGTTAATATTTTCCTAGGTGATTGTTTGCTTCATATATGATGTTCAATTATCAAAATTATTGACAAATAATTATCTTGGCCATTAACTTAACATCATCAATTGGTGTCTAAAAAGACTAGAAGTCAGAAACCTCCGACATATGTGGCTCTACGTTCATATTAATATGGTCTCAATCATTTCTTTTATGAAACTCATGCTCATTCTTCTTGTTTTAATTGATTTGAATAGAAAAGATTATTTGCTTGTAGTGACGAGTATTACCAACGGAACCAAAAACTTACATAACCATTAATTAACAGCGGAATTAGATGAATTTAATTTTTCAATATATAAAGTTTAATATAAAAAATATATATATATATATATATATAGTTATTATACGGTAAACTCTAAATGTATTTTTAAATTTAAATTTATTAATTAAATAATTCAACATTTAATAATATTTTGATAGAAAATTTATTAAGACAATCTGATAGAAAACTAGCCGACAATCACCGAATAATATACAACATTACTCATAAGAAGTAATCAATTTTTTTTTGTTTTGTGAATTATAAACACATTTCAAAGTTTGGACATCCCAATCAATTATAGCGCTTAAAGTACTTATTTTAAGATAGTACCTACCAGGCGTTTACTCAAACCCGAAAGCGCTCACTACTTTTTTTCAAAATATTAAAATTCTCACAAGTTTCTTCGTTCGGCTTTAAGAAGTCTTTTTATAATTTTTAATGAAACACTTTTTCTTGTTAAGTATTATTTAACAAAAGTGATATAAATTAATATATATCTATATTTATTTATATATATAAGCATCAACACGCTCTATTTCATACTTCCACAATTTTTCTTGTTCTCCAATTAAATGTCCTACTTAAGGAACACTAAATTAAAAAAAAAAGAAAAAAAAAAGAAAAAAAGGTTCAAATAGCAAAATCCTACATACATATCTGGTACACTAATCGGGCCAAAGATGGGAAATACATCAGAAGAAGGTATCGTGTGTGGTTAGTGGCAGATCCCCAAAAAATAAATAAATAAATAAAATTAAAGGGGCACCTTTACATAATACTTTCTAATTTTTATTATGAGGAAATATTAATATAAAAATATATAAACATACAATGTTTAGTAATAGTCACAAAGTACGATGAAACTTTTTTTTTTTCTTAAGAAATTTTAGAGAGAGTAATGATTTCAATACTTTTGCAAAAGTGATTTTGTATTCACAATAAATTTATTACCTAACTATTTTTTTTTTAAAATAATAGTAATTATTTTTGTATTCACACACTAAAGACTCCTTGAGACAAAAAGAAAAAGAAAAGAAAAATGTCTTAAATAGTAATTAAATAGTACTATTTTGTGTCAAATTACATATTTTTTTCTGTTATTAATTAATTGTATCAATAAAGTATAATTATTGATAAGTGTACAAACAAGTATTATTTTAAATATATATATATATATATATATATAAATTAAACAAGTATTATATTACTATGGAATCGTAGATAAGCATTATAGTAAAAATAAATAATAATAACTGTTGATAATTGAGAGAAACCAAAAATACAAATAGATAAGTTTAAAATAGTAATAAAACTAAAAAAAAAAAAAATGGAAAAGTAAAAATTCTAACCCGAGTGTAGTGTAGTATAGATATAAAGGAGTGGGGACACAGTTCGTATATACTTGTTTTAAACAGGGTAAGATAGTAATTAAGTGAAAAAAGCAGTATTAAACACAATAAAAATAAAAATAAAAACAACCGTGGGGTATATGTGCCTCTTGGCCGAGCATGGGTCGGCCATTGCACATAGCAGATATATTATTTTTTCATCATGTGCAACATATATAAAAATATTTAATAGTTATTATATAACATCAAAATAAATATATAAACCTTATAAAATAATTGTTTATTGTTTAGAATATACAAATATACAAATGGTTTGTTAAAAAAAAAAAAAAAGATTACACAAATAGTTTGTTACGTACAATGTTTTTAATACATTGGTCACATAAAAAAGTTTTTCTTATGACCAACAATGAATAAATATTTCAATACAATTATTCAAAATTAATAATTCTTAGGTTACATGCAAAAATATATTTGAGGACTTAAAAAAAATCTAAAAAAGAAATAAAAATATATGTCATATATATTTTAAAAAATAAAATTAGGATCCGTTTAATACAGTTGATTAAAATAATATTTTAGTTTATAGAGTTTTATATCATATAAGTTAAAAAAACTACATTAAATGATTATTAAATTTTTTTATAAATTAAAACGAAAATTTTTTTAAAAAAAATATAAAATTTGAGCTATTTTAAAATAGTTAAAAAAAAAAAATTTTTGTCAACAAATATTTATTTACTTTTACTAAATATTTTTATTTTTTAATAAAAAAATTTTAACCTTTAACTAGAATTTTTAATTCCCAAAAAAAATGATGCCAAATAGACATTTAAGATAGTTAAGAATGAACTCATTTCGCTGAATTTTAATAATAAATATAAAAGAAAAAAATACAACATTTAGCAGGGTTGTTCATAGAAATAAATAAATAGATAAATGAAGCAATTTAAATAATTAAATGCCAACAAAAAAATATTCAAGTGACTGCTTGCAATCATTATTGTGTTAAGATTAGGACAAAATATGACAACAGAAAATAAGGAAAAAATCAAAATAGAAATGTTGGGTGGTCCACATGTCTCAGCCGTTAGTCAAACTGATAAACACTGGGTGACGAGGCCGTTTATTTTCTGTCAACTCAAACTAAAAGAATCTTGTAATTTATAAAAAAAAAAAAAAAAAAAAAATACATCCTCCAATATTTTTTAAAATCATGATTTTTTAAAATAAAAATATATTTTATATAATAAAAATATTTTTAAACTTATCTATATTTTAGAAAATGTTTTAGGCTTTTTTCAGATTCTATATTTTAGAAATAACTGAGAAATACATTTTTGATTATTTTACAATTTGTAAAATGAAAAATTGTTTTGCAAAACGTTATCAAACATGCCTTTATTTTCTCAAATGAGTAATTATGATTTATCTTTTGGTGAGATTGAGTTATGTATGATTTAAAAAAAAAAAAAAAAGAAGTTATATGTGATTTACCTATTATGTCAACTAGTGTTTCCGTGACCAACAATTCAAATAGATGTGGATTGTAAAAATAAATATAATACATAAATATTGCAGAAAATATTTACCAAAACAACAAAAAGTAAAAAACAAACTACTTTTTAATAGTAATGTCTAATGTAGCAATGTTATTAAGGTGAATATTTACTTTTAGATGCTTTGCTAGATATTCTTTATTCTTTATAAGAAATTAAATTTTCTTTTAAAAGTCAATTTTTTCTAAAAAGGAAAAAGTTAATAACAATACATAATTAAGTGACATCTTTTTTTTTGCAAAATATTATCGAAGAACAATTTTTAGTTCTGCATTTATGCTACTTAGAGATTGATATTATCAATTTTTTTTCTCACATATACTGCAATCTATATTGGCCATTCAAGATGCTCTCCAATAATATTACATTACCAAATTTTGCCATGATTGTAGTTTTTTACCCCATCAATTGTAAAGGGCAAAATTTGTCAAACACATTTGTGGTGCCAAATTTGATATTAAAAATGCAGTCAGCAAAATTTTAATAGTAGACCCACTATTATAAAGTTTGACGGGTTCATACTATTTATTAATATAATTTTTAAATTTTTAATTGATAAAACTAAAATAGAGTGGGAGGCATAGAATATTCTTTTCTTGTGCATTGATATTTCTAGGAGAAACATTTCTTTTTTTAGTTTTTGGACCGATCAAATGCAGCATGATTAAATAAAATAATATATTAATATTAAAATTTAACATTGATATTAATATTTATTATTAAAAAAATTATGTCCATATCAAATTTTAAAAATAAAATGCTTTTGCATAACATATCAGAAAGCCAAAGACGACCTTCATTTTTGCCGGCAGAAGACTGATCTGTTTCAGTACTCCTCAATCCAATCAGCCCAACAGTAAGTTAGAAATAAAAGGCCCAAATATAAATGTAGTTGGGGTAGATTTTTTTAAAGTCGAGTTCCCAAACATAAGCCCATTCTAAAAACATGATAGAGAGGTTCTTTTTGCAGGATGCTTTTTGTCTCTACGCTGCATTTTCTGTGAAATTCCTTTTCTATTTTTAAAAATTGCTACAGTACTAAATATTGTTTAAGTATTCAGTATACCCTATCCGAACAATAGTTAAAATGTTCAGTTTCATACATAGTATGATGACATATTGTTTTTTTTTTTTTCTTTTTTAATTATCTATGTATGTATAAAACTAGTATGATGACATTTACTATTTCCTAATTTATGGTTTAAATATTACACAAAAATATATATATATATATATGCATACATTATATAACATACTGTATTCTATCATAGCCTAACTAAATATTTTTTTCTCTAAATAAGTAACTTTTTTAATTTCTCTATAATTTATTGGAGAAAAATTAATTTCAATGCTTTGGGAATGATTAACTTAATCAAAAAATAATCTTTTTCTATTTTATTAGAAATTAAACAATCAAAGTAATTTGAAAACTAGAAAAAACAAATAACAAAAATAATCAGGCAATTAAAACTAAAGAATTGATAACCCAATAATTAAAAAAAAATAAAATAGTAATTAAATATGTATTATTTTATAAATAAGTTACATATTTATTTTTTCATTAACTAATTTATAATATTTTATTATAAATTAATATATTCGAAAATAGTAATTAGTAAGTATTGTATTATTAAAATTGTTTAGATAAATATTATAACAATATCAAATTATTATAATTTTAAGAAGTGAAAGACAGTAAGAGGAAGATAAATTATATTGATAATTATTTTTTTTTTAAAAAACTTATATTGATAATTAATAAAAAAAAAAGTATTAATTAAAACCAAAAGAAATGGAAAATAAAAATTGCAAATTACTGTACTAGGTTTATGGTAGTGAAATGTAGAGGGGGCCCACTTGGAAATGGGCCCTACTGGTCCGCCGTAGGAGTCATCCATGGTTTCATGCAACCGAGCCAACTAGAGATGTTTGGGCTAATCAGAAGTGAACATATCTTTGATTTTACTTTCACGCCACCTTCCAACCAAAATCGCACATGAACTGATGAAGACAACAAGTAATGAACCCGAAAATATAAAATAAAAGAGAAAATGGGTATTCAAATGGGCATTTTATAAATTTTTGTAAAAATCTTGTACACAGAAAAAAAAAATAAAAAAAAAATGTGCAAGTAGAAGCACTCATTGACAAACAAAAAAAAAAATTTGAAAAAAGTTTCTTACGAAAACCATTTGTCGTCTACCCCAGTTAAAAGAGTCCCTGAGAAGAACTAAATACACACCCTATTTATTTATTTATTTATTTCATTCATTTTTTTCTTATGTTAGGCCCTCAAATGGGAAATATTAGAAATATGAGTGATAATTATTGTAAGGAATGAAGAGATAATTTGTAAGGAATGAAGAGAAAATTATGGTTGTTGATTTTCTTGGAAACTATATGTACAACATTTAAAGATATTAATTACGATATATAGGAATCAGAAAAGATTAATAAAAATAACTATTTTAACGAAAAATTCAACTCTTACATGATTCAAAAAAAGCTTCAACTTTTTACCCACAAAAAAAAAAAAAAAATGGTACTCAACTCTTTTTACTTGTAAAACTATTTAACATATTGAAAAAATATAATAATAAAACCTATCCAAAAAAAATAAAATAAAATAAAACACAGGGCCTAACCTAGATGAGGGCCTTAGGCAATTGTCTACCCATCTATATGGTTGTGTCGGCTCTGTATTTCTGCAAGGCTAAACCTGATATCTTTATCATATATTTTGCTTCTGGGTTTTTTTAATTTGCCTTTGATTTGGTCCTTCAATTTTTCTTCCTTTCTTTGTTGTTATTTTATAGTATTGCATGCTCTTAATCAAACATTGTTTAATAGTGGGAGCTGTAGGATTTGAATTTACTTGCTGTCGACTTTTATTGTAATTGTTTGGCCGTATGAGAATGGGCAGTTTAGGTCCTTGCTTTTTAGAACATGGAGAGAAAGGTACGAGTAGTGTCTGTAGTGAGGCTTTAAAAGCCATATAAAATGTTGAAACCGATAGGAGTAAAAACAAGATCTTGCAACTGAATCTCTATAAAAATTTCATTGAAATACAATGGTTTATTGGGATTTCTTAGTTTGCTTTAGAGTATTTAATTTCTTTTTTTCTCATCTTTTGCCTAAAACACACATATTTTGCCTAAAACACAGTTTTAAAATCACCCTTTGAATCACATTTGAGGAATCATGTTAGGAAATTAACACTTCAAAGAGAAAGAAAAAGATGTTTGTCTCTAAGGTGATTGAAAAGATGTTTATCTGTAAGTATGAGCATCTTCAGGCTCCAATGGCCTTTCCATTGCTAAAAGAATTTGCCACTATAAGATAAATGCACAGTTTTTAAATTAAACTCTTTCTAGTGATTTTTGTGGAGAAGCTTTGTTAAGTTAATATGGCAGAGAAGAAAATAAAGATTGTTAAAGTGAGACCCTATAGCTATTAAGAATACTTTTGAGTGACAATGTTAAGAAAGCTCGAGAGCATATAAAAAACTCAAGAAAATGGAAGTCAATTTATACTCATCCATGCAGAGAGTTACCAATAGGCCATTTAATCTTGGCTTTTGAAACATTTTAAAATATCTATCATTAATTCATAACGGTCTAATAGTCAAATTAATCTATCATTAGTTCATAATAATTAATTTAATCTATCATTAAATCTTGAAATTTACTTAGCTGTTACACCAATTCAATTTCAACCTACATATGTAACTTTTGTCATGTCAATCGATATTTACTCCGTTGGTAAGCTACCCACACTTACATCTAAGAGGTCATTGGTTTGAGACACCGGCATGGAAGGAAAATTATTATAAATGATTAAAAAAAACATCCTGCTAGGGGTGGGTAAAATTCAACTCAACCTCTTCAAACCAACTGGCCCAAATTATTTTTAACAATTTGGATTGGATTTTTTATATAGATTGGGTTCAAAATATCATAAACTTTTTAGAATGGACCGGTTATCAAGTTGGAAATATAAATCCAACCTTTAAACTTTTTGGATTGTGTTGGTTATTGGTTTGGAAATATAAACCCAACCCAACCTGACTCAAACCAAATATTATATGAATAAAAAATTATATATTTTTTACAATTTTTTTTTTTCATTTTTATATATCAATTATTAATACATTTTTTTTAACATATTCTCAAATGAAACTTTAAGCAGCCTCAATTATTTACACCTCTTATGTTGCCACCATCACCATCATAACCACCTTATATAGAGTTTAGACCATTACACTACCAACAAAACTCACGGCATCAGTTGAATCCATTATCTTCTCTATTCATGGTGTCTTGTCTTTGTCTTCTCCAATGTTCATCGATTTGTTCTTTAATGTTTACAACTCTACGAAGACCACCTAGGTAAAGTTTGATCCATGTTTCTTCCATTTTCTTTTACTCTCTTCCAAGCTCTCTATGTTTCTATCTTCTTTTTTTTTTTTTTTTTTTTTTTTTTTTTTTGGGTCTCAGTTTACCTAGAGTCCAGATCAGTTTCACAAAAGATCTTATAGTTGGTATTTTTGTTAATATTTTTGAAGGATTATGCTAGATGATGTTTATATCTAATATTTGTTTTCATATCCAAATATGAAGTAAAAAAAAAAAAAAAAAAGATAATATATGAGAGATTGCTTTTAGATTTTGTCTGTAAGTTGTAATAGGAGATATTTATGTGATAGATGAGAATTTTTTTCATGAAAGTTTTGATTTATAGCTATTTGATTTAGATTTTGTTTTGCGCTTTCTTTGATTTAGATTTTGTATTGTGCATGTTAAAATCTCCAACTAGAAATTGAAATATGAGTTTTCATTGTTGCTGCTCATTCTCTATTTCAAAACTCAACATCGGAGTTTGATTAGCTAGGATTTTGCTTTGTTGAGCAGCAATAAAGTCAAGGTTTGTCAATTTCTTCTCTTAACAACATTTTGACTTTTTATTTTATTGTTGGTATTTGGAGGAAGAAAATGATGGCACTTGATAATTATTCATGGAAGGAGTATGTATATATTTGGTTAAATTGATAGATTTTCTTAAGTTAAAAAGTGTAGTTGTTGATTGGCATTTTGATTTTGATTTTTTTTCCATTACTTAATATGCTTTTATTTTCCCTTTAAACAAAAAAAGAAAAAACTCTCATATTTTTATGCTTTTATTTTTTATTTTCATATTTTCTTGGCTCTTTGGCTTTCTAAGCATTCTTCCTTGTTTGCTTCTCTTATTTATTTATTTTATTAAAATCATTCCGCTTCTATTTCCTTCAATTTCTAGTTTTGTTTTTCCTTCTCTTTTTTGTGAAAATTATTCAACTCAATTGGTTTTTTAAATTTTCTATTTTAATAGAATCTCATGACATATTGATAGGATTATTATCTGACAAGGGAATATCAATGTCCTGGCTATGATATCAAAACTACTTGAGTTGTATGCTTCTATCCTATATTAAGCTATGACCTGCGGGTTTGTTTTTTCAACATTATATTATTCCAGAGAGCAGAATAGTTGGGACTAATATGAGTGTTTTTGTTCTCATAGCTTGCAAATGTTTTTAAAAATCACCTTAAGTATACAAGCTATGGATCCTAGTACAAAGCTAGCTGTGATATTTTTATTTCTTCGGATGGGAACCTGAGTTTGTATTTTGTTCTCTGTTTATTGTATTTCTTGTTTACTATTATCATTTGAATGCCTCATAATCACTTGACTATTACTATTACTATTAATTTAAGCAATCATTGGTTGGTTTTATATGGGTCATGATTTCCTTTTTATCAAGTGGGTGTTCATCAATATGTGCACCTTCAATGGTGATTAATTGCAAAGGTGCAAAATTTTTGTTACTTCAAATATGCATGTGACATTGAAAATTTATATTGAGTTTGTATCTAAATGAATATACATATGAATTTGTAATATGTGTAAAGTATTATAAATTTATATATGTAGGAAAATTTTTGAGATTGTATTTGATTGAAAATTTATGTTGAAAATTTGTGAGATTGTAATATTCGTGTCAAGATTTAGTAATTCTTTGTTGGAATTTAGTTTGTGTGGTAGATATGGACAGTGGTAATGATACTGTAGCTCGTAATACCCCATCAACAATACCATCAGAATCAGCAGCACCTGCATTACATCCTCCACTTTGACCATCTAGTTTAGGGAAAGAAAACCATTTAGGAAACCATACATGGTGAGGGATCACTATGAGAAAATAGAAAATTTAGATCCTGATAACTCTAGATGTAAATGCAATTATTGTGGCTAGACTATACTTCTAACATTAAGAAGTGTGGTACAAGTACTTTGTTGAACTATATAAACCATCACTGTAAGAAATACCCTTATAGAATGGAGAATAAAAAGCAAAACATCTTAACTTTTGAAGCCCAAAATGAGAGTGGTGGGAGAAATCTTTTTGCTGTTGATTTTAGTAAGGAAACATGCAGGCTTGCATGTGCTAAAATGACAATCTTAGATGAGCTACCATTTAGTTTTGTTGAAGGTCATGGGTTTAGATTGTTTTGCAGTGTAATATGTCCAAACTTTGATCTTTCATCTTGAAGAATAGCTGTTAGGAATATTTATGCATTCTATTTGGATGAGAAGTTGCAATTGAAAAATACATTTTTTTTTTTAAATTGCTAAAGAGTTAGTTTTATCACTGACATTGTTTTATCACTAACACTTGGACTTCCATTTAGAATGTCAATTACATGTCTCTCACTATACATTATATTCATTCTATGTGGATGCTTCACAAAAGAATTCTGAGTTTTTGTGTATTCTCTAATCATAGAAAAGAGACAATAGGAAAGGTAATTGAGAATTGTTTATATGAATGGGGTATTAAGAGGGTGTTTAAAATCACAATTGATAATGATTTTGCAAATAATGTGGTAGTAGACTGTCTTAAAAGGAAATTGAATAAATTGAAATAGATTTGTGTTGGATGGTGCTCACTTACACATTAGATGTTTTTCATATATTGCTAATTTGATTGTGTTTGAAGAGTTGAAGGAAGCACATGACTTTATTGCTATTATTCGTAATGCAGTGAGATACGTTAGATATTCTCTTGCTAGATTACAAAAGTTTATAGAATATACTGCTCAAGAGAAAATTAAAAGTAATTCTCTTGTATTTTTGGACATTCCAACTAGATGGAATTCTACATACTTAATGTTGGAAGCAGCTTTGAAATTCCAAAAAGCTTTTGAAAGGTTGAAGGAGGATGATGGTCATTATGTATGCTATTTTAGAGAGGATGATGGTGGTAGAAAAAGGGTTGGACCACTTAAACCCATTAATTGGAACAATACTCTTGTTTTTGTTAAGTTTCTTGTTTTTATGATATAACTTTGAAGTTTACTTATTCACTACATGTTACTTCCAATGCTTATTTTCATGAAATTTGTTTAATTCAATCTCAATTAGATGCATGGAGTTTAATTGGTAATCGTCTTTTAAATTATATGGCAACTAAAATGAAGAGAAAGTTTGATAAATATCAGGGTAAAATGAACGATATTAATCCATTGTTATTGATTGTTGCTATGCTTGATCTTAGATATAAATTAGACTATGTGGAGTATTGTTTTGGTCATATTTATGTTGAAGATGTTGCTGGTATCATGACTAAGAGTTTGAAAGAAACTTTAATGTCTTTTTATGATTGTTGTAAAGCAAGAAGTGATTCTTGATTGCAGTCAGGATTCAAAGGGTAAAGAACTTGAAAGTTGTGTGACTAATGAAAAAAATTTAGATGTCGACATTAATTTCTTGCTAATGTCCAAATTTAAAATGAAAAAAACAGCAAAGGAATCTATTGATATTAAAAATGATGTGGATAGGTACTTATTTGATCCTTGTGAAGATATATCAAATAAGGATTTTTATATTCTTAATTGATAGAAGGTAATGGTACTAAGTATCCTATCTTGTCCAAATTTGTAAAAGATGTGTTTGCAATTCAAGTGTTTACCATAGCTTCTGAAAGTACATTTAGCATCCGTGGAAGGATTCTTAATCCCTTTCGAAGTTCTTTAACCCCTAGGATGGTGGAAGTTTTAGTGTGCACACAAAACTGACTTAAAGTTTCTCTGGTTGTTGATAGATTTTATAAGGAAAATGTGAAATATTATGACAAATTGGATATAAGTTGTGTGTATATATATATATATATATGTATTTTTATGCAATTGCTACTTAAATATATATATATATATATATATTTATATAAATTTTAAACATAATTTATTGCTAATTTTATTGTCTTAATATTTGTAGAGCTTACAGAATCAACTAAAATTAGTAAACCTGCCAAAGTTGATTGACTTATGATTTACCAAAATTTTGAAGTAAAAAAAAAAAAAAAGAATTATGCATTGATTTTTGAGCAATTGAATTTGATGAATGTATTATTTTACATTTTTGTTCTAACAATTTTAATTTGATTTATAGGAGTGAGATGATGACTGTTATATGTTTACTACTTGATAAAATGCATGATGTTTGTCAGTTGCTACCTTTCCTTTTTTATTTTGTGTTGAAGAATTTTTTTTTTTTTTTTAATAACATTGAAGAGTGTTGCTAGATTATCATAGATTGCATACTTATATATTGTAATCTTGCATTTTATTCTATGTTCAATTACTATGATCGTATTTTATATCTAGATGAGTGTAGTTTATTGTTTATAATTTATGTTTGAAAGATTTTTAATTTGTATTCTATGTTTATAAACCAGTAAGTTCCAACCCGATTAACTAACCCCAACCAAACTGATCATATATGGTTGGAGTTTATAATTTCAATTGTTTGAGTTGGATTCTTCTATTAGTTAAACCAAAATTTATGGATTGGATTGTATTTTTGGTCAAAAACCAAACAAACCCAACCCATACCCACCCCTAAATCCTATCGTTAAACATGGCTGTTACAATCATTTAATATGGTTTTTAGTGCCATATTTTTTCAACAATAATAAATGTACAAAACATGATCAATCAAATTTGCAGTGTAGCAATTCATCAAATTTTTGTTATAATTATGGTTTATTGGTGATAAGAAAAAAATGAAAAATATATGGAAACATAAAATATACATTACAACAAACTCATCTATTCAAAATCACTGAATGAGAAATCGATGGTATTGGATTTGATATTAGAGGGTTAAAAGTAATGAAAGAATTTAGAGCAAGGATTCAATGGGTTAGGTCATCAGGATATGAATTAAATGGAGTTGGCAGTGTAGTGAACAGTTAACATTGAAAACAAAGATGACGAAGATCTTCAGGTGATGTGTTGGTGAATAGTAGTCAAAGGAGAGTCACTATAGAGATGACAATTTGCCCTGGGCTGCCATGTGTCCATGGTGCCTCCATCTCTAATAAGGAGGGTATTCCTCAGTTAATTTGGGTGGTGTGGCAAGGACAGGAAAATATTTTTCCCTGTAGTTGAGGTTGGGGTATGGGACAAGAATATAATCTACGCCTCATACCTTTCTCCATTTACATGTATATAATAAAAAATATTATTATTATTTATTTTTATATATATTTTTATAAGTTATATATATATAATTTTTGCTTGTTTAAAATGTACATAAAAATTTAACTAAGTGTTAAACATATTCTTTTAAAAAAGAATTAAAAAATTTCAAAATTTTTTTATTTTTTTTTAGTAAAACTGAAAAAATAATTAAATAGAAAAACAGGGATCCTTGACGTGATCTGGGGAATCTCAATCCCACCTCAACTCCCCAATGCATAGGGAATGGGGCGGGATCAAGGATGGGCAATCCCCATGGGGTGGGAATCATGGGACGCCCCACCCTGCCTTGTTGCCATCCTTAAACCTACAGGATGGAATGATTAAGTAGATTGTTAGATGTTGAGTCCCATGGTGCATGCTGTGTATCACAATGTTGAAGTGAAAGTGTTGCTAGAATTAGCAATGTCAACGAGACGGGACAGAACCGGTTTTTAAAATTCCGTCCCTGTCCCAGTGGAAAATTTTACATCCCGTCTCCGCGGTTTTTTCCATTTATTTAAAAGCGGGGCAGGGATGGAGATTTTCCAATCGGAAACGGGACAACCCATTCCCCACACTACCACCCCCTTTTTTTTTTCTTTAATAATTGATATAATTATTTTTGACAAATTTATAAAAACAAATTTCTTTTATGAAGGCCCACGTACGTATAATTGGCTAACTAAAAAACTTAAGAGAACGAAAAAAAAAAGGTACAAAAAAGGTAAACAAAAGAAGAAAAATAAATATTAAATTTAATTACATAAACAAAATTATTAAAAATAAATATATATATATATATATATATATCAGGCCAGGTTCGAACTAAGGTTGTTTTTTCCAGTCCCGTCCTGACCTCGATTTGGGTTTTAGAATTTTACTCCGAGCCAGCCCCACAACCCCGATCTTTCAGGAAAAAACCTCCTCGTTAAGGGCGATGTACTGCAGGTTTCAGATTATACGGGACAAATTGCCATCTCTAACTGGAATATATGGATGACAATAATGGTGATAGTACTGCAATGAAGCGAAATCTAAAATTTCCATAAAATAACAAATAAAAATAATAAAATAAATTAAAATAATCACTTAGAATATTACATCATCATTGAATTTTACTTTAAATGAAATCCATTAGAGAACAATTTTCAAAAGACAGTATCCATATCCAGCCATTGTGCTGCACTAACAACAATATCTTTCAACTCCTACATCATATAAAATCCAATAGACACAACTATAGGAGATGCTCTAATAATCATTTGTATTTGGCTTGGTAACCGATGTGATTCTTTCCCTACAAGGACCATTAAAATTCTTATATTTTTGCTGAAAAAGCCTTAGTTTTTTCTTTGGTTGACAGTGGAGTTATTTGCTATCAAAGAAGCTCTAAATTTCCGCATGCGGTTTTAATAAAGGAAGAATTGTAAGTGATTCACAAATGGCTGTTTCCATTATCCAACATTCTATGGATTTTATAGGGTTTCGTTTAATTGATGATATTAAACAATTGCAATCTAATGGCACTTTTAGATGTTCTTTTTGCTTATAGAGAATCTAATAGAGTTACTTATATGTTGGCTATAAATGCTGTACTTTTAGATTCTTATGTATGAAGATGGTCCTAGTGTTGGTTATCAAAAACTTTCTAGGACGATGTAAATAGTTTTTTTTTTTTTTTAATACAAGAAAGTTTTTTTATTTAAAAAAATAAGCTCAATTAATAAATTATACCTCTTGTTGAATTAGGAATTATAATAAAACGCAATATTCCCTTTTTGCTTTTTTTTGTCACGGCAATATTCAACTCAATACTCATTAGGTGTTTATTTCACATTAATATTATGATTTTAATTTTAGAGCAACTAAAATCCTGATCTACATTTAAATATTGTTCATAAAAGTAAAAGGAAAAACAAGCATTCATACAACCTTACAATCTTCATTTCACGCCAAAAAAGAAAAATTAATAATAATAAAAAAAATAAAAAGCTTACAACCTTCATGCCACTTACAATTATAGAAATGTCATTAAAAAAATTGCCACTGAAGCCCAACAACTGGGACAATGAATGTGACAAGTTGTTTATCATCAATAGAGCAACAATGTGTTATTTAGAGAAGAAAAAAATTAATAAATAAATAAATAAGTATCCTCTTTAGAAAATAATAAAAAAGTATCCGGCTCCTGCTAATGGTATTAGACTAGGGATGTCAATTTGCCCCGCTCATCCCGAAAACCGTGGTGCACCGCCCCTAACGGGGCGGTTTTTCCCCGCAAAAACGGGATGACGTGGCGGGCTTGGGCTTACTCTCTTAGACCCGAAGCGGGGATGGGCCGGGACCGGGTATTAAAGACCCCGGCCGGAACCCGGCCCGTATATACTACCTTTTTTTTTTCAATATTTTTTTTAATATTTTAAAAATTAAAATTAAACTTATTCGATTATTCCTTCCTTTCTCCTAGCCCGAGCCGACCCTAAACACACACAAACATATTCCTCTCACTGTCTCACACAAACTCAGCTCGAGCATCCACCACCATCTCCCTCAGCTCTCTCATCTCTCTGCTTAGTTAGTCCAGCTCCAGTAGTTGTAGTGCTGCCGACAGTCCATCTCCGATCTCCCTTAGCAGTCAGCTCCAGCAGTGCCGCCACCACCATCTTTGGTCTCTCTCAGCCGATTCTTCTTCACAGCCGCGGCCACCACCGAAGGTTTGCCATTTTTTTCTTTTTGCTTCCTTACGTGTTGTTTGATTGCTGAGAAATATTGAGGAAAGGTCGAAACTGATATGAATTGCAATGGGTTTTTCCATTTTCTTTTTGCCGGTTATGGATGTGATTTTAGAAGGTGAAATTGCATTGCTAAAGCCTTTGTTTGGATTGATGCAAAATTTTTCCCTCAAACTTGCTTAAGTGGCTTGTTACTTTCACGCAGCTTAATACCTAGGAAGTCTATGATTTTATAATTGGGAAAAAAGAAGAACGAAAGAAATAAAAATGGAAATCTGCTTTCAGTATTTTCATTAAATTCATTCTCAAAAAACAAAAAAAAGGGGGGGGGGGGGAATTCCTAGTGTTGAAGATACATATAAGTTCAATTGCTAAAGATTAGTTGCGCTGCTAGGGAATTAGAGGGTATGTATGTTTTAGCATATTAAGTATTTGGAAGAACCAACTTTTATTCAAGCTTTTTGTAGTCATATCATATAAAAACTATTATGAGTTAGGCTTTTAGATTAGGATTTAAGAGTATGCGGTACATAAGCACCCATTCTCTTCAACCAGTTCATAAAAAAGCTTTGTTCACAAATGTAATTAACCACTAAATATTAACATGAATTGAGATATTCAAACTATTTACTGCAGAGAATAGGAGTTGCATTTCTAGGGAAAAAAATAAAATATTATCTTAACATCTGCAAATCCTCTGCACCAGTGTCTTGATTACCTACTTATTATGTGATATTATGTACTTGCTATAACAAATTGCCTAATACAAGGCATATCCACTCCCAATTTTCTGAGGTCTTAAAGATTTGCAGAAGACTCCAAATACTGCTCCCCACTGGATAAGATGAAAATCTGATACTTCCCTAGTTAATTATTCTTCCAAAAGTTTGTCAATTGGGGGGACTCCGGTTCTCGTCATCTTGTTCTAGTCAAATAGCAAGTAATCTTTCAAATATTTATCAGCCTAGCTGGGTGTGAATTTATTTTTACTCTTTAGTCATAATTGAATATTGTGGATGGAAAGTTTCTGAAAGTTTTTCTTTAGATTAAACTAAAACATATTTTTGTTTCTGCTTCCATCCTTTGAAGGTCTTATTTTAAAGGCATTCCCCTATGTGTAGATATTAATTGCTGAAAACATGGATTAACTCTCACCAACTTCTGTTTCTATTTATTTATATACATATATAGATATATATATATATATATATATATATATATATTTTAATAGTAACACTCGCACTTTCCAAATTTTTATATTTTTTTGTGTTAAATAATTTTTGTATTTATTGTTAACTAATTAATCTCATTTTTGTTAGCTTCATCTTCTTCACTGTATGTTGGAGCTTGTTCTTCTACTATGAGTGACATAGAAATTGATGAGGAGGTAAATTGAATTTATTTATTACAAAAAATGTTTATATTAAATTGTTTAAAATTTTTTGATATTAAGGTGTTCTAATACTGGTAGTAATAAAGTTGTTTCCATATAAGGTGTTCTAATACTACCAATATTAATTGATGGATATGGTTTTAAGGAGAATATCCAATAAATTTAACTCTTTAGATTTCATAGAACCAGCCAAGCATTAATTATATATGAACCAAAAATGGATATGGAAAAATACACATTAATATGTATTTTCTTTTTTTGACTCTTGAAGATTTGGGGAGAAACAAATGAGGCTAATTTATGGTATTCTAGTAAACATATCTATTACATTTTCTTTTTGGTGCACTGTCATTTATTATGTAAGTTTGTCATGCCTTTAATTTAAATTTAAAAAATTTATATAATAGAAATGGAAAATAATAAAATAATATAAAAATCAAAATAATTTCTTTGTGATTTATATAAATACAAAGACTATATAGAAAGCTTACAAAATATAAGAAAAATGAGTAATTCATTGAAAAACTAACATTTTCAAAAACTATATATTACATATTTTTTTGCTTTTGTCTAATATGAATAAGAATTAGAAGTACAGACTGAAATTGGAGTCTATTTTTTCTTTAAAACATTAGAAATTATTTTGAAAAACAAAGCCAATAACCCAATTTAATTCCATGACACAGGTGTAATTCAGGCCAAAACTGAAAACCTTTACAAACTTTTATGGCCAAATATCCAGTCTCTCGGGCTTTCACACGGTGAATTGGACTTGGGACTTTTATGTGGACCCAACCATGCTCTTAAACGTAGGTCCCACGTGGCAACTGATATTGGACGGGCTTTCATCCAAATTTAATTCCATGGCACGGGTGTAATTCGAAGCCTATTCAGGCCCAAACTGACAACCTTTACAAACTTTTATGGCAATACTCCCTCGAGCTTTCACACGGGGGAATTGGCCATCCTCTTAAAACACAGGTTCCACGTGGCAACTGAATGGGGACTTGCTTTCATCTTTAGCGGCAGCTTCACGCGCGCAGTAAAATGTAAGAGGCAGTGGACCACCGGCGCTCTAGATTTATATCATATTTTCCATCTTTCCCAATTTCTTAAAATTAGAAATCTCCACGTAAACCCTATTATTGAAGTGTTTTAACTCTTTGCTAATCAAGTCAAACTATTGAACTGGATGTATTCACTCTTTAATTTAAAGATTAATTTATATGGTTTTACCTTGAAAAAATTAAAGAAAAAATTTAGGCAAATTGTACAAGTCTCTTTTGAAAATATTAAATTTTATTTCAATTTTAAGTCTTTTATAGTAAGGGCTCACAGAATATATAGCTTGTATATTTATTTATTTTCTGTTCATTTACTTTTATTAAATAATTGGCTAATAGACCCCAAAAAAACAAAAAAACAAAAACAAGAAGAAGAAGAAGAAAAAGGAGAAGAAGCTATATCTAAATTGTATATGATTCAAATGATAAAATTATTGATTATTTTGAAAGAATTCAAAACAATATTAATTTTTTTTAGTGTAAATTTCTACTTGAAATCATTATAATGTTCAAAGATGTCTTAAATGCTTAATATCATGTTGAATTCACAAATTCAACAACAAATACATTTTCCATAGATCTCAAAATTTTTTTGGCTTAGGATTGTTATATATGTTTAAGTTTAATATAGGATTTCGCTTCTAATCTGAATTTTTCGTATTAGGAAATACATAAATGCTGATAACATGATGCTTTTTTAAATATATATATATAAGTATGAAAGTTGAAGAACTAATTGAAAATCATTATTCATTTCAAGAGAAAATAGTAGTAATGCCACCAAACTATCTAAAACTATTAATATGAGAATTAATTGGTGATGTCGGACTAAAGTTTGCTTGGGGTAAAAGTTTCAAAGCTATTACTACTTGCATTGAGGTAGAGTCTACCTTTTGTAATCTTCTTAGTTTTTAGAAGCAAGTAAATTAATAGATGTCATCAACAATGTACAATTTGATTTGCAATTAACAAAGTTATACGTACATCTCCACATGGAGTAGTGGAATTGCTTTTTGAAACAAAATAATCAAGAAAGAGAATTATTGAGCTGATAGACTTGCTAATTTTGGTTTTAAGTTGAAGCTAAATATTCAGTCATATGGTGTTCTGCTCCTTTTCGTTTTTTAGGCCCTTGAATTAGAAGATTTAATATCTCTTTAGGAATACTATAGTGGGAAAATTAAGAAGAATGTTATTAATTAGAACTTAAACAATTCAAAGCTACCCAATTATACGGACATGTTGGTTTAGCAAATATCAAGTAGTTAAAAAAGACTAACATTTTTTTTTTCAACCTTTTATTATTTAAAATTTTTCTATATGTTCATCATAACAGATGAGATTTATCTAGTTGGAGATATGGTGCATATTGATTATGTAGTAAAGTGTATGTCAACTAAGTATATGCCATACTGTACAAAAGGATTAAACTGCCTCTAAATCATGCATGAAAATACAATTAATATTCTTGTACAACTCTGAAATCCCAAGATTTCTTTAAATTGCCACTTAATGAAACTATCATTAGTATCAGTTTATATGTACCGTTGTATGAATTTTTTATTCAATAATTAAACAAATTTTAAAGTCATATTCTCTTCATGTGTTTTTTTAGTCCTAAAATTTAGACACTAGATTTATTATGTAACAATTTAACAATATATAACACAGTCATGACAACACAAATAATATTTAATGTAAAATTTAATTAACTTTGTATGATTACTTTTTTGCTAAAAAGAGTTCTCCTAGTAATATCATAAATATCATATTGGTACTTTGTAGGCATTTAGTATAGTAGCATGGAATTCTTCGAATCAATAATAAAGTTTGACAAAACTCGAACTACAACTCTCAGGTTTGTATGTGTAATGGTTGAGTGAGTTAAATTGCTTTTAGATTCCCACTTTTAATGAAACAAGCATTAGTGTCTAACTTAGTTTGCATATCTTTCTATAAATTTGGGATAAAAAAAAAGTAATTGATAATTTTATTATGTTTACACATATATCGATCATGAATTTTACGCGATACTTTTTTATAAATTTGACATAAAAAAGCATGATAAATTTTATATAAAAAAATCTTTTCTAGCGCCTAATAATGATTAATTTTACACGCTATCTATAAGTATAGTTATTATGTGTTGGTGTATAGCATGTACAAAAACAAATAAAGTAATTTATATTTATTTATTTATTTGTTTTGGTTTTTTTTCTTTCCTGAAAAAATCTATAATTTCTTGTTTGGAATCTCACAAATAAATTTTTATTTTATTTTATAGATTTGAGTAGATTTTATAAAACCTTTTAATTCTAACTATTAAAATTATGACAATGACTAATTTCCTCTATATTAATTATTAAAGCATTGTTCTCTACCATTAGGACCTTCAAAAACATTATACCCGATCACCTCCGTCGATTTGATGCAGTCCATTGGAGTGAGCGTTCACCATAACACAACGAAAACGCTTCCAGCATAGCATTGCCTCTATTCCGCAAGTTGGGAGAGTGCATCTCAAACGCCGCAGATGAGGCTGTGATAACATTTTCCGAAGTAATGCATATCTGTCACTGGTCGTGGGACCCACATGAAGTTGACAACGAGGCACTAGATCATTTCCCCATATAAGGACAAAGGGTCTTATATCTACGTGCCCTCTCCAACTCCTATAAATTCAAGCTCCTCTGTGCCTAATTTCCATGCACACAAATTTTCTCAGCAAAACGAACTCAGACAATTTAATTTCACAGGTGATCAAACTCATTTTCTCTGGTTTTTTCGATTTTATTTACCCCATTTTAAGATCTAATTTGTTGTTTTCGTATAGATTTGGTTTATAACCTTTTGTGGTAATTTTCTAGATAATTGTTATGATCTAGTTTGGTTTTGATTAGTAATTTCTTCTTCCATTTTTGACATTTTCAGTAGTAAATTAAGCCAAGAAAACTGCTAACAGTAGAAATGGCTGCAACAGACAGAGACATAATTTATTCAATCTTGAAGTACCTGGGGAAGGTTGATCTTGCAGAAACTGCTCGCACGTAAGGACTAATTGGTTTTTCTCTCTTAATTAATTCATTGATGTAATATTAGTTAATCATCATGTTAATCAATT
The DNA here is from genome assembly GCF_031755915.1 of Ziziphus jujuba. Classification (NCBI taxonomy): domain Eukaryota; kingdom Viridiplantae; phylum Streptophyta; class Magnoliopsida; order Rosales; family Rhamnaceae; genus Ziziphus; species Ziziphus jujuba. Next base: position 15,575,594 of record NC_083383.1, on the reverse strand, counting down.
CTGTTTTGGTCCGCACTTAAAATTGATTTTTTGTGTTGGAAAAATGAACATATATATATATATATATATGTATGCTAGGCTGGAGCGTGAATCTGGGATGTTCTTTAATGTGACGTATTTCGAGGAGCTAGTGATTAATGGTTCTTTTGATGAAGCTGAGGAATATATTGGGGGCTTCACCACTGTTCATGACAATGCCTACTCCACCAAGACAATCTTCGAGATAAGAAAACAAAAATTTCTGGAAGCCCTTGAGAAGTATATAATATAGCCACTGTTATATTCATTTTTTTTTTTTTTTCAATATCTAAAAACGACTAATTTTCTTCATGCAATTGTATTTCTACGTAGAGTTTACTATACTCTCTCAAATCTATTTGTACTGATCTTAGTGGTGAGCGATCGGCTGCCCTGAACATTGTGATGGACGAATTCAAGACCTTTGAACAGTATAATGCCAACTTGATCCCCGAATCCACCCAGCTCCTGACATTGGACGACTTCAGGTAAGTATATATTCTCTTATATATCCATGATTATAAACAATTTCTTATTTCATTTTATTTTTATCAAGGATCCTATTAGTAACAAGGTGATTATGGACAACCTATTCTTGAATAAGGAAATCATTATATATACACACATATTGTCTTGCATCAAAATATTTTAATTTTATAAGTCAAAATATATATGCGATTTTACCAAGATAAATTAATTATCTGTATTTTGTTTTGAATTATCGACATCATATAATATTACAATATCTTGAATTCTTTATATGATCATAATTGTTCATTGAGTTTTAAGTGACTGATATAGGGGTTTATATATGACGTTTCAATTAGGAGCCATGGATCGCTGAGTGAATATGGAGATATGAAGAAAGCAAGAAGAACAATGGTAACAGAGATTAGGAGATTCCTAGAAGAAAATCCACTGCTGAAAGGGAAGTTGCTGTATCCAGCTATGAATGCAGGGCCTCCGATGCTCTTTAAGTTGGTTCATAATCAGAATGCCGATGCGGATCCTGATCATAAGCTTCTTTATGCAAAAGTTGATCCATTCCTCAGGATCAATTAATTAGATTATAAACTTCCTGCTTTCTTTTTAATTCCATCGCTGCCTGCCCTTTTTCCAGGACAAGATCATCTAGATCATGTCCCTTTTTTCCTTTTTTTCTTTTTCTTTTGGTATTTTCTTTGAGTTGGAAATAATACATGATATGGACTTCATTGTAGGTTTGGTTCTGCTTTTGTATTTGGCTGATTTTTTTTTATTTTTTTTTTATTATTTTTTTTTTTTTGGGTGTTAAAAGATGTCTTCTTCTGATACAGATATTTATTTAAGAATATTGTTATTCAAACATTTTAGCACATATGAGGTTTAAACTGAATAGGAAGCGAAGCTATAAGATTTAAGTTCATTACATTAATTTAACTCTTTCATTCGAATTGATAATCTACATATATATAAATATATATACCTAAAAAATGGTTCCTTAAAAAATTAATCTTCAAGCCGTGGGTTGAAATATACAAATTTTATTTTAATTAGTGATGTAATAGTTAGAAAAGTGAAAAGTAAATTTTGACACGAGAGTAAATATCAACTTAATATCAATATTAGTTTTTTAAAAGACAGTTTTAATTACAAAGTTACTGTTTTTTAGGGGAAAAAAAGCCTTAATGCAAAACCTCCGCCCCAGTATGTTAGAATAAATAAATGCTAGATAAATAAAAATGAGAGCTTGGCTTTTAACTTCAATTTCAATTGAGTGCCCACAAGTTTCAATTTTTTTAATTTAGTTTTATTTAAATTTGAGCATTGTATATTTAACCTTTATGGTAAGTAATTTAGTTTAATTTAATTTTGAACATTTAAAATTAAAAATAATAATTTTGGATTTGTAATAAAACATTTATTTTGAGAAAATTTGCATTAAATTTTATCCACGTCGAAAATAAATTAAAACTGAAAATCTTAATTGAAAAAAATTGAAAATTGAGGCTAAATTAAAACAAAATAAGAATGGAAGCATTCCATTGAAAAATATAAAACATGAGACACTAAATTGAAATTGAAGGCAAAAGACTATGCAAGTCCGAACTGAATAACGTTTCTCAAACTTTCATGCAATAATTAATTAAGGAAAAATAAAATAAAAATAATTAAAAAGATGGCTCCTTATTATTATTATTTTAGAAAAGAAAAAGACAAATCAGCAAAATCAAAAAATTTCTTGGGCCCCTCATTCCTCTTTGCCTAGTGGCGAGACCACCTAACGGAGTGTAACTACCTAATAAGCCGTACTGCAAATCGTGCATTTACACATTTTTGTTACTTGCGCACCTTTTTTTTCCAGAATTTCCTTTTCATAAGTGCTTGGCGAGAGAGAAAAGAGAGCCAAATTTCCACCGAGAAAATCAAAGACCAAGAAAATAAGAGAGAGAGCACCCAAAAGTTAGAATAGTGTTTTCTTTTTCGTCTTGGCTCTTCAAGTTAACTTACTCTTCAAGTTAACGAATAGCTGAGATTGTGGTATGAACTATTTATATTATTGATGTATTGAATTACCATAAAAATACAAAAGGTTAAGAACAACAGATAGACATAAAAATAATAAAACTATACATAGGTTTTACAAGAGAGGAATTTGTTATGAGCTAGTCAAAATTTGTCGTCTTGAAGAACATGAATTTTGGACCTGTTAACCAAGAACAATGACCGAGGTAGACATTTGGTCAAAATATCAGTAAGCTAATCACTTGTGGAGACATAAGCTACCCAAAAAGTGCCGGATTGAACCCATTGGAGAAAGTTGAAGTCTACACCAACATGCTTCACTTTTTAGTGAAAAGAGGATTGGAACATAGATACATAACCCTAAAATTGTCATAGTAGAGTGCTGGTGGCATGGAAAAGGAGAATACCAAGTTCTGTGAGTACAATTTCTATCCAACATAGTTCGACAGTGGCATTTACAGAAGTCTTGTATTCAGCTTCGGTTGAGAACCTGGAGATAGACTTTTGTTTTTTTGATGTCTAAGAAATTGGATTGGCACATAGAAAAATAATAATGGCTATGGTTGAACTCCTATCATCTTTGTTTCCAGCCCCATCAGTATCTGAAAAGGCATGGAGGGAGAGAGGTGAGGAGCAACATAGAAAGAGACCGAGATTCGAAGTACCCTTCCAATATCATAGTACTCGTTTAACTACACTCCAATGTACTTCTATTGGTTTGTGCATGAGTTGGACTAATTTATTGACGGTAAATGTGATGCCAAGCCGAGTGATAAACAGGTATTGAAGACAGCAGAAGGATTCAATTCAGTTCAACTAAATTTCAGGAGAAGCCAAACAAAATCCATGACCCAAAAAAAAAAAAAAAAAAAAAAAAAAAACAGAAAGAGAAATGGAAGTGAAAGCTAGAGCTCCTGAAAAAATCATACTTTCTAGTAAACATGTTGTGGTGCATGGATGATGTCCATCAAAAAGAGGTTTTGATTTTTCGAGAGGTTTTATCCATCAAAAAGAGAAAGGAAAAAGGATGATGCCATGGATGTATTTCTGTTGGGAGAGTAGTAAACCAATAGAGGAATATAAGACTTCCACACCCAAAAAGTAATGAAGTTCACCAAGATCTTTTAGAGAGAAATGTCTATATAGAGCATGAATGAATTCTTGGGTGAACGAAGGGATGTTTCCTGTAATAACAATATCACTAATAAGTACAGGATGCAGCCATTATGAGCATAGTAGAATAGGGAAGTGTCAAAGGCTAAGTTGTTAAAGCCATATTGAAGAAAAAAGGCTTTCAAAGCGAGGTACCAAGCTCAGGGGGCATGTTTGAATCCATAAAGAGCGTTCTTGAGTTTGCAAACAAAGGTTGACTTGGACGAATCAACCAAGTCGAAAGGCTAGTTCTTGAATACCTCCTCATCTAGTGTATCATTCAACAAGGCATTATAGTGTCTAACTAGCGAATTTGCCAGTTGTTGGCAAGAGCAAGACTTAAGATAATGCGTATGGTGGCAGATTTGATCACAGGACTGTAAGTTTCAAAGTAATCAACACCAGGCCACTGATTAGGGGAACCATCTGGATTTCTCTTTATGTGAAAGACCCATTTGTTTCCAACAATATTTTGATAAGGAGAACGGGGTATTAATTCATAGGTGATATTTTTTTAGAAGAAATTGATACTCATTTTGCATGGCAACGAACTAGTTTTTGTCCGCCAAGGCTTGGGCAATAGTTCATGGTTCTTCTATGGCTATGGTATCTGAGTTTGTGGCCAGATAAAAGTTCAGCCCAGGTTTAAAGATGTTATTGAAGGATCTATTACGTATATTGTGGATGCATTTAGGAGGAAAGGGGGTTAGCAGATGTGATTGTTGAGAAGTAAAGGACTACATACTGCACATGAGGATGCATATGGAGGAGTCTATAAATGGCGTCTACGAGTGTATTGAAGGAGAGGATTCCATAACCGAGTTAAAGTGACTGCTTATGGGGATGCTAGATTTTGGAAAGGTAAGGAGTGCCTGTTGAATGTGTGGAAAGAGGTTGGGTAGGAGTAAAAGTCTTGGAGGCTTGGGGTTTAGTAGGAAATGATAGTAGTTAATGAGGTGGATAAGAAATTGGTATATGTGACATGTCAAGAGATGAGGTTTGATGTTTCTTTAAGTTGGTATGAAAAAAATTTGTTTTAAAGGAAAAATAGACTTGACAAATACCACATGCCATGATATATATATATATATATATATATATTTTATTAGCTGATCAAGGTATCTATATCCACTTTGAGAAGGTAGATAGCCTAGGAAGACACATGGTTTTGAATTGGACTTAAGTTTATGCGAATTATACGGTTTCAACCAAGGATAACAAAAGCACCCAAATTTTTTTTAAAAGATTGTAATTTGGAGATTTGTTGAATAATATTTGAAAAGGGGAATTACTATGAAGAGTTTTGGTAGGAAGCCAATTAATGAGATAAACAGTGGTGGTAAAAGCATAGGACCAGAATTCTAGAAAAAGGTTGGCATTAGAGAGAAGTGCTAAACCAGTTTCACGAACATGCCTATGACATCTTTCATCATAGCTATTTTATTCTAGTGTATAAGGTTTTGTTAAAAATTGACTGATTCCATTATCTACAAAAAAAAAAAAAGTTTATTTTAAAAATTCTCCTCCATTATTAGAATAAAAAGAGATGGTAGATGCTTGAAAAAAAAATTTTAACAACTTTTTTAAAATTAATAAAAACTTTAAAGACATCAAATTTTTATCTGATAGGAAACATCCACATATATTTGGAGAATAATCAACAAATACAACATAGTAATTGAAACCATCATGAGATTTAATTTTTGTAGATCCTTATACATCAGAATAAACTAGTTGAAAAAGCCTACTGCAGAACATAGAAGACACACCAAACATAAGTTTATGTGTTTTATTGTAGTTACAAGCATCACAATGAAACGGTTTAAGACTAGACACTAAAAAAGAAAATTTGGAGACTACATGACGAAGAACTGGATTGGATGGATGACCAAGCAAGAATGCCAATAAGATAGAATGGCTTTATCAATAGTAAAACCAACCGGCTAGGAGACTTGGGAAGGCCATTCATAGAATACTTGATTGTGTGGATCCCAGAACAGAGGTGAGCTCATCTTCAAATCCATAACAACAAAAAATTAGGGAAGAATTCAATAGAAACATTGTTAGCATAGCATAATTTTAATACAAACAAGAGGTTTTTGGTCACGTGTAGCACAGATAATATATCAAATAGCAAAAAGGATTTAGAAGGAGTTTGAAGATTGATAGAACCAATATGAGTGATTGGAAGTTTTGAACCATTACCTATTGCAATTGCATTTGTGCCGTCATACTCTGAATGAAGGGCAAGATTTTGAAGACTATTAACAACATGATGGGATGCCCCAGTTCCAAGCAACCAACTTGATGAAGGAGAGGCTATAATTGATGAATGATGGCCTAAAATGCGATAATCCACTAGATTGATATGATAGGTTTGTGGTGGTGTATTATATCATGAAGGAGGTGGTTGTTGCCTGGCAAGAGTGTAAGTCCACTACTGTTTGAGTGAAGGATAAAACCGAGTAGAATGACTTTGTTGATCACAAAGTTGACCCTTTCGTCTATAATTGCTTGAGCGGCCAGAATTGTTAGGTTTGAAATGACCTGTAGGAGAATTTAATGTTGAAGAAGAAGATAATCATTAAGACTTCATGGAGGATGAGGAATTGGCTGATATGGTCATGTTGTCAACTTGAGTGTCAATCCTTTTTTTAGGTAAGAATCATGTTCAATAAGTTGCTCATGAAGATTAGCATAGGAGATCGAAGATTCCCTAGTTCAAAAGGCAGCTGCAATATTTTTCAATTCTTAACCGAGGCCATTGATGATATAAAGTGAGTGATCTTTATCAATTACTAGCATGTTAAGAAGAGCAAATTCAGTTGCTACTGTGCGAACATCAAGAAGATGTAGCAATTGGTAGTGTTCCCTATGGTTTGATGAGGCGCTGTCTTAAATAAAAGATATGAGATCTAAACTGTTTTGTGAAATAAGTCGCTAGTGTTGTCCATACAACATATGAGGTTGTAGCAGTTGCTACTAAATGAACAACTTCCGGAATGAGGGAAGCAAGAAGGACGTTAAGCAAGAACTTATCTTGCCTCACCCAAAAAATGTAATCTAGATTGAATTTAAGAGAAGGAGGATTGGTAAAGAAATTAGTAGTAGTTGGAGAAGGACTAGGCTTATAACCATTGACATAGCCAGACAAATCGTAGGCAATGAGTAAAGAATCAAACTGGGTGGGCCAAAGAAAATAGGTAGTATCTGTCAGATGAAGAGGGGCTTGAGAAGCAACATTCAAAACAACTAGGTTTTGTCCTGAGAGTGTTGGTTCATTTTGCTTAGCGACAATAGGTGCAGAGGAGGAAACTTCGGCTGTGGAGTGTTGGGCCATGAAGAATAGGTAGGATACAAAACTTGATGAAGTTCTAGTGCTCTTGTACCATAAAGAATAGCAGAGATTGTGGTATGAACTATGTATATTATTAATGTATTGAATCACCATATAAATACAAAAGGTTAGGTATAACAGATAGACATAAAAATAATAAGGTTATACATAGATTGTTACAGATAAGTACAAGAGAGGAATTTGTTATGAGCCATTACAAGTGTGATTTAAATATTTTTTTCGTTTAATTATTTTCTTCAATTATTGGTCGAAGTCTTTTATCTTGCGTTTATTGTATCCCTAATTTGCTCTGATGGAAATTTTCTTTTTTAAGCTTTTGTTTTGATCAATCTGGATGATTCTCTAATAGTATCCTTTTAGCTCTATTTTGATTTTGTTTCTTAGTTACTTGGTGCTGAAGAAATCGTTTAAAATATTAGATCATTTTTATAGAATCTTTATTTATATCAAAACGATTCCTGTTTGATCAATTTTTCTTTTTCTTAGTTACAAAAATTTAATTTTTCTATCTTAATTTGACAATTTTGACACTCTATTATTGAAAGTGGGTGTTCTGAATATATCAATAAGAAGCTTAGTTGATCTGATTTAAGTGTGGATTCATCTCCAATTTTGAATATATATAATCATTGACAATTTGTTTGGTTGCCAAGAAAATGGAGGAACTCATTGTGCTAAAATGGAGATCGATTGAGGTTGTGAAGATGTCTATTTCTTGTGAAGAAGATGTCTTCTTACTGTTGAAGTTACTTCATGAAGGTGATTTGAAAAAAACTGCTCACATATAAGTTTCCAAACTATATACTTTCAGTCTCGGGCACTGTTGATGGAGGCACTTACTCATATCTCCATAGATGTATAGGCTTGAGCGCGAAAGTCAATGTTACTTTGATATGAAATATCTTAAGGAAATGGCGCTAAGTGAGAACTGGGATGAGGCAGAGAACTATGTTTCTGGTTTCACAAAAATTGATGAGAATGGGTACCCAAACAAGATCTTTTTTCTATAAGGAAGAGTAAGTAACTTGAAGCACTGGACAGGTACCGATTTGTTTTCTTTTAATTTTTTATTTTCATTTCTCTTTTGTTTTTTTAAATAGTCATTTTCCATGAAAATTATTACATCCATATCCTTGGCATGGAATTGTTTTGTATTGGTAGAAAAAAAAATGCCAAGGCTTTAGAGGTCCTCAATGGGGATCTTAAAGCTTTTAAAGGTGCTAATGAAAATTTGTTCAATGAAATGGCTCTACTTTTGACATATGATGATATAAGGTATGACTTGTTTAGGAACCTATGGACATTATATATCGGCAAATTTTGACATTAGGAGCTTTGTGATTCTCGTACTTATACGGTGAATGTAACATATTTTGTTGAGTTTTAACACATTATACAGGAAAAATCATTCTCTCTCTGACTATACGTATTAGTCTGCAAGGGAGAGTGTGGCACTAGAAATGAGCAGTTTAATTGCGAAAAATCCCTTTTTTTGAGACAAGCTGAAGCTTCGTAACATTTGAAAATGAGAATTTGTTGTGTCAGATTAACCAAAGGTAATAGATTAATTTATTCAATTTCTTTCGTTTATTCACACTTAGACGTGTTTTGCATATGTCTACCAAGCCAAATGCGGATGGTTCATTCAAAAACTATGGAAATTCAACTGCGGTAAGCTCAACATTTTGGTTGCAACATCAAATAATGAATTTTTGTTTTTCTTCTCAGTTATATGTTAGGCGCAGGCAATGTCAAATTTCAGAGTTCCTAGTCAAAGTCACAACTTGGTACCCGCTACATGCAATGACTTGCCACTGACTATAGCTCGGACATTGAATTTGAGCTCGTGTCCAATGAGCATGGACTTTCATCCCGTAAAACAGACTTTTTCGCTAGGTTAACTGATATAAATCAGATTTCCTTTCACCTCTTCAAGTCACCGTGTTCTTTTCAGGCCGAAATTGATATTACTGTTTTTAATATATGCTGGAAATTTTTATCTATCCTACTAATATGATTCTTCAGTTGGAACTTCGGTTGGAGACATAACGCTGTGGGATGTTAGTACTGGGGAAAAGGTTGCTTGCAAAAAATTTTACAGATTGGAATACTCGAGCACGCTCATCTCAACTAAAGGTTTGTCTTCATCTAGATTACTTAATTCTATAGGCAGGAATAGAGCTTAGCAATATGGTCTAGTAGTCTACTGTTTCAACCAATCTTTGATCAAATACGGGAAGCACTAGAAAAAGATTCATGTGCTTCTGTTAAACGCATCTTGTGGAGTGCTGATGTTACTTTTTTTTTTGTAAGAAAAAATGTTAAAATGGTTATGTTGTATGGCAGTTGTTGATATTAATAATTAGTTGATTATCTTGTCGTGTGCTTTATTCAAACAGGGGTTGTATACTCCAAACACATTGTGCAACTCTGCTCATATTCTGGAAGTAGTGATTTTTGTCTAAAAGTGGAGGTACATTATTTAAAAACTCTCAAACTACAATTCTTGTGTATGTTATCTTGAATCTCACTCTGAATTTTTTACATACAGATAGTTTATGCTCACTTGAGTGGGATACATGATCTAGCATTCTCTTCTAATGAGAACAAATCTTTTTCTCATGACATGTGGTGATGAAAAGACAATTAAGGTAAGCTCATTATGTCGGTAAGATTGCTTTTCCTAATGAAACTGACAAATTATTAATGTTTGTGTAAGGTGTGGGATGTGGATAGTGGTAGAAATCAGTTTACTTTTAGTGGTCATAAAGCTCCTGTCTGTTCTATCTGTCCAACCTCTACAAGTGAAGTAAGAGCTACTTTCAATGTTGCCTACACTGGCTGTGTTTAAAGTTTCTGATATGTTTTTGAATTCCATGTATGCTATGTAATCCTATTTGTGCTTTCATCCCCCAGTATTGCTAACATCAGTGCATGGTCAGATTAAAATATGGAAATACAAAACATTTTCCCAATTTAATTTCAAAGCTTCTGGTATACATATACTTTAAACCCTTACTGCTGTGTTTTCTGTTTTCACTTTCTCAATGATGAATACTGATGTTATTACTGTCTCAAAATTAATTGAGGCTTTTTTTATGTAGGACCAGTGAAGGTGGGAAGACATTCCTTGTTGAATGGGCCAACATAAAAATTCTGTAAGAAGAACCTACCATGGACTGGAGGCATTCTCCTCATCTGTTGTGCAATTCGATATAACAAGGAACCAATTTTTGGCTGCTGGTCATGACCATAAGATTAAAATTTGGGATATGGACAACGTAGAGCCCTTGATAACCATTGATGCATAAGAAGGACTACCAGTAAGTTATTTGTGATGGTATTATTTCGTTTGAAATGAGAGGGAAAACAAAATATAAGGAAGCTTTACAAATATAGGATTTAATGTGAGCATTGATTTAGGCTTCCGTGCATAAGGTGGTAGTTTATATTTAATTATCTAACTTAAATTATTTAACAAAAGCAATCTAACTTGCAGATCTACTTTTTTTAATAATTAGGAAACCCCAAGCATTTGCTTCAACAAGGAGGGCACATTACTGGCTGTTGTTGCAAAAGAAAACAGAATCAAAATTTTGGTAACTGATTGTGACCATTCTGCTGATGGCTCTCGGGAAATCACTAGAACTGTGAGAAAGGTCAGCATATTTCATGTACACTATGCCAGATTAATTGAAAACCAATATCTTGTCTCCTCTTTATCATTCTGAAATTAAAGAAGTCTTACTGTCCTGAACAGGTACATATCTCCTTAGTGCTTCTGGAAAACTATACAAATTAATGTAAGTAAACTGGTTTTCTATAGTATATGGATGCAAAAGATGTGGAGGATGTGGCATTACTAGTAACTCCGAGAGTCAATAATAAAGAAAAGGTTTGGAAGCTCTTTGAGATCGCAAAAATTCAATGCCAGTTTTTGCAATTGTACAATCATGAGGGACAAGATGATCATATGGAACCACAGGAGGTTTGTCACTTTTTTGTTCAAGCAGTTTTGTTCTTTCTTTGGGCTATAGTGCCAACTTCAAAGATTCTTTCTCCCAAAATAATTACATCAAATGCATTTTTGTGCTTTCTAGGTATCTCGTTTCCTTGGCTGACAAAGTTCACATTGTAACTCCAAATAATGGAAATTCTTTATAGCATGAAATTTTAATCTTCTCCTTGCAATCAGCAATGATAGTGGCTTATGCATACGGTCACATAGAGACATATTGTTGTTGGGTGGGTTAAAATAGATATAAAGTTACAGAATTACAAAGTGGCAACCTGAGGTCTAACATTCTTTATGGATAATCTCGACCAATGCACATTCCTTTTGACACGTGGTGATGATTATTGAAATATAAATAAAATTCTGCTATAATGTATGAGACTGAATATTTTGAGAATTTATGCTTAATTTTTTTTTTTTTTTTAAATGTTCATCTTTAGCTTTCTTTCTCATGAAGTCAGATACCAAGGCTGATCAGCATCAATAAAGATGAAATTTTGGCACTAGCATCAAATGTTCACCTACTTTGGAAGTGGCCAGGGAATGAGATACAACAATGATATTCTAATATTTTACTTATTTATTTTTTGTTTACACTGATGATAGATACTAGAGCAGTAAGTAATGTTGTCCCTTATGATGGAAGACTTATTGTAGGCAACTGAGAAGGTTCAATTTTTTTAAGAAAAAATTTCTTTCCTGTGAGAAATAATGTTGATGGCAATAACCGTGAAGTGTCTGTGCCCTGCGTTGCTTTGAACAAAGACTCTTTCATATCTCACAACAGCATGGGCAGAATATATTTCTTTGTCCACCATGTTGACTAAGGTAACCATTTTCTTTAAATTTTTGAAGTGTTTGTAAATTATTCACAACTATTGGTTCTTAAATTAAAACTCATAAGTCTACCTCATTTTGAGCTTGAATGTGCAATTTGTTTGCACAATTGTTACCTGAAGTGATTAACTAGAAGAGCTAGCAAGTTTCATTTGGATCCATTCGGCTCTTTTTTTTCTTTTTTTTTTAATTTCCTTATTTGGTTTATAGTCAGATGTTCATGTATATTTTATTCAAATAAGTAGTGCTTTTAATTTCAAAAATAAAAAATAAGTACTGTTTTTTCTTACTGTTGCAAGTTTCATTGCTATTGAGATTGAGATTGGTCATAAGTCAAGTTTCTAGTGGCATTCACATTCATATTTTCTACATATTTATTATATTATTGTTATTCATTTATGATTATTTAATAAAAAAAATATATTTGAAGAAAATGTTGAGCTGAAAAAAGTTTGGAGTATAATTTAAAAGGAACAAAAAATAAAAGAAATGTGAAGCATTATAAAATTCAACCTTATGGATAAGACAAACATGCAAACAAAAATGTTATTGAGGAATATTCTAACGAAAGTATTTTCATTATTAATCGGACAAAAATGTCAAATTTTATGACAATTGATGTGGTGGTTGTTGTTAGCTCCATTTATTTTATTCAACCCATTCCATGATCAGTATTAGCGCATGGGATTAACAGCAGTTGCAAGAAAATCTCCAAACTCCAATATCATAATTAATGAAAATTAAAAGAAAATTTAAGAAAAAAGCTTTTTTTTTTCTAATTAAAAAAGACAAACAAAACAAACTGAAAAAATTTCACCGGCCCCATTTCAGTTTTTTTTTTTTTAATAATAATTAAAAAAGACAAACAAAACGAACTGAAGAAATTTCTGAGTGGACCCACATAACCGACCCATCTTATAAGCCGCTGTACTTATTACCACGAGGTTATACATAAACTACTTAGACCGTTTTTCAAAAAAAAATAAAATAAAATAAAATACACTATTAGACCGTACTTATCAAAATTTTCCTTTCGCGCGTTTTTCCCCAGAATTTCATTCGCAGTATAAGTACTGGGTTAGAGAGAGAAAATGGGACAAAATTCCCCGCCGAGGAAAACACAGAGAGAAAGAGAGAGAGAGAGAGAGAGAGCAAAAGTTGATTCTTCAGGTACGGTTTCGATATTTTTTTATTTTTTTTTTTTGGTTTCTTTTAATTATTTTCTTCACTTATTCGTCGGAGGCTTTAACTTCTTGTTTATAGTTTCCCTAATTTTATTTGATGGAAATGTTCTTTTCTAGGTTATTTGTTTTCATCAATCTTGATTCTTAATAATATCGTTTTAGTTCATCTTGATTCGGTTTCTTGGTTTACTTAGCACAGAAGAAATTGTTTCGTAGTTCCTTTTTAATTAGGAAGATATTGAATTTCTTAATATAAATACGATTTCTGCTTTTTTGCCTCCATTTAACTTAACTTTCTTTCTTGGATACTTTTGAAGTTATATATTGAAGATGGATTGTGAATTTGTTAGTAAGATGTTTAGTTGATCTTATTTAATTATGGGGTTGGTCTCCATTTGAATAAAATCTTTTGACGATTTGTGTGGTTTCTGAGGAAAGGAGGAATCCCACTGTTCTAATTTTTTTTTTTTTTTTTAAAAAAAAAATCAAATACACCTAACAGGAAATTGATTGGGGTTTTGGAGGGTAAAATAGTGCTTTTTCAAAGATGTCAACTTCTCAAAAAGATCTATACTTCTTACTGTTGAAGTTTTTTGATGAAGAGGGTTTGGAAGGAACTGCTCACATGTAAGTTTCCAAACCATACTTTCAGTCTCAGATAGTGTGAATCTGAAGTCATTGAGATTGCCATTGATGTATAGGCTTGAATGCGAAACTCAATGTTACTTTGACATGAGATATTTTGAGGAGATGATGCTAAGTGGGAACTGGTATGAGGCAGAGAAATATTTTTCTAGTTTCACAAAAACTGATGACAATAGCCACTCAAATGATGTCATTTTGCTAGTCGTGAACTGTGGTAAGTTCCTTAAGGCACTGGACAGGTAATTGTTCAATATCTGATTTCTTACCCCCTCTTTTTTTCTTTTTTTCTTTTTTTTTTCCTCCTAATATTCACTTTCCTACAAATAACATCCTTAACCTTGATGTGGAATTGTTTTATACCAACAGAAAGGACCATGCCACGGCTGAAGAGATCCTCAAGAAAGATCTTAAAGAGTTTAAGGATATGAACGAAGATTTGTTCAACGAAATGGCTTTACTTTTGACATCTGATGATACAAGGTATAACTTCTTTAGGAACTTTTGACAGTAGGATTTTTGTGATTTCTCGTAATTATATGGTGAATGTAACATGTTCTGTCGAGTTTTATAACATTCTACAGGAAGCATCCTTTTCTCTCCGACTATATATTTAAGTCTGCAAGGAAGAATGTGGTGCTAGAAATGAAAAGAATGATTGAGGCGAATGCCTTTTTTGATGGCAAGCTGAATTTTCATAACATTGAAACTGAGAGGTTACGGTGTCTCACTAACCAAATGTAATAGATTAATTTATTCAGTTCTTTATTTTATCATTATTTTTTTTTTGTTTTTCATAACTGATGCTTAAACGTGTTGTGCATATGTCTACGGGGCAAAATGCGGATCGCTCATCCGAAAATATGGAACTTTGGATGTGGTAAGCTCAACAAATTTTGGTTGCAAAGTCACCTAATAATTTCTTGTTTTTCATATCTCCGTTATACGTTATATGCAGGCAATGTCAAATGTCAGTGATCCTGATCAAACTCACATCTTGTTACCCACTGTACACAATTACCTGCCCATGACTCTAGCTCAGACATTGAATTTTAGCTCATCTCCAATAAGCATGAACTTTCATCCCACTAAACACACTCTTTTGCTAGGTTAACTGATATAAATCAGATTTTCTTTCACCTCTTCAAGTTACTTTGTTCTTTTCAGGCCAAACATATGATATAGATATTATGATTTTTAATATATTCTGGAATTATTCACTTATCCCACGAATATTACCCCTCAGTTGGAACTTCTATTGGAGACATAACGCTGTGGGATGTTAGTTCTGGGAAAAGGTTGCTTGCAAAAAATTATATGAAGTCCAAGGTTTGCCTTATCCCAGAATAATCCATTCTCTAGGGGAGAACAGAGCTTAAATGTACTCTTTCAACCAGTCTTGATCATGTGCAGGTAAGTGTGGACAAAGAGTTATGTGCTTCTGTTAAACGCATCTTGTGGAGTCCTGATGGTACCTTTTTTGGTAAGCACGGACATTAAAACAGTTATGTTGTTTGGTAGTTGCTGATATCAATAATATCTCTTTAGTTGATGATTCTGTTGTGCACTTCATTTAAACAGGGGTTGCATACTCCAAACACGTTTTGCAAGTTTATTCATATTCTGAAAGTAATGATATTTATCTACAATGGGAGGTACATTATTTAAAAACACTTAAACTACATTCTTGAGTGTCTTATTTAAAATGTCACTCTGACCTTTTTACATATAATATAGTGGATTTATGCTCACATGGGTGGGATAAATGATCTAGCATTCTCTTCTTATGAGAACCAACTTTTGCTCATAACATGTGGTGATGACAAGAAAATTAAGGTAAGCTTTTATGTTTAACGTTTAAAGTAAGATAGTAAGATTTTCTTTTTTCTTTTTTTTCCCCCCTAATGACTCTTACATATTTATTAATGTTTGAGGTTTGGGATGTGGATACTGGCAATAAGCAGTTTACTTTTAGAGGTCATAATGCTCCTGTCTCTTCCGTCTGTCCTACCTCTAGCAATCAAGTAAGGGCTACATTCAATGTTGGCCGTGTTCAAAGCGTCTAATGTTGACATTCCATATATTTTTTGTAATCCTGTCTGTGCTTTCATGCCTCAGCACTTTTTCTCAGTATCAGTGGATGGCAAGATTAAAGCATGGGAATACAAAACATTTGTCGCCCAGTCTAATTTCGAAGCTCCTGGTATTGGGCACACAAAAATGGCTTATAGTGCTGATAATAAAAGGTTGTAAATGCATAGATCTTAGCCCCTACTGGTGTGGTCTCTCTTTTTACCTTCTCAACAATAAATACTGATGTTGTTACTGCCTCACACTTGAGTAAGGCTTTTTTTATGCGGGACTGATGAAGGTAGGAAGACATTCCTTGTTGAATGGAGCCAGTGTAAAGATTCTGTGAGAAGAACTTACCATGGACTTCAGGCGTCCTCCTCATCTGCTGTTCAATTCGATATAGCAAATAACCAATTTTTGGCTGCTGGTCATGACCATAAGATTAAATTTTGGGATATGGACAATGTAGAGCCCTTGATAACCATCGATGCAGAAGGAGGACTACCAGTAAGTTATTTGTTATGGTATTATTTTTTGCTAATATAGAATGTAATGTGAGCAATGATTTAGGCTTCTGTGTATAAGGTGGTTGTTTAAATTTAATTGCCTAACTTAAATAATTTGACAAGAGCAAACTAACGTATAAATCTACCCTTTTTAATAATTAGGAAACCCCTAGTATTTGCTTCAACAGGAAGGGAACATTATTGGCTGTTGTTGCAAATGAAAACAGAATCAAGATTTTGGCAACTAACTATGGTATTGGTTTGTTACAAACAACTAACAAGCATTCTGCCGATGCCTCTAGGGAAATCTCTGAAACTGTGAGGAAGGTCAGCATATTGAACCCACAACTTTATCTGGTTTTTTCTCATGTTGCATAACTCCTGTACCTTATGTAAGATAAATTGAACCAATATCTTATCTCCTCTTTATCATTCTGAAACTAAAGAAGTATATAGTCACGAAGTGCTGCATATCTCCCAAGTACTTCTGGAAAACCATACAAATTAATTAAAGTAAACTCGCTTTCTATAGTATACGGATACAAAAGATGCGGAGGATGTGGCAGTGCTAGTATCTCCAGGAGTCAATGTTAAAGAAAAGGTTGGGAAGTTCCTCGAGATCAAAAATACTCAATGCCAGTCTTTGAGACTGCACAATCCCGTGGAACCCGATGAGGTTTGTCATTTTTTTGTTCAAGCAGTTTTGGTCTTACTTTCACATCTTGTCAAGTTCTCTTTGCATTTATTTTAAATTGTTTTTTGGTACATCTACCAACTGTTTATATTTTCTTACTGAACCAGGGCCTTTGATGGGAAATAAAGCCATTTTTAAAGATTCTTCCTCCCAAAATAATTATATCAAATGCATTGTTGTTGTTTTCTTTTATAGGTACTTTGTTTCCTAGGCTGATGAAGTTCGCATTGTAACTCTAAATCATGGAAATTCTTCGTGGCATGGTGATTTAATCTTCTAGAAATCAACAATGACAATGTTTTATGCATGCAGTCACAAAGAGATTTGTTAGGTGGGCTAAAATAGATAAATTTACAGAATCACAAAGTGGCACCCTGAAGTCTAACATTCTCTGTAGATCATCTGGACCAATGCACATTCCTTTTGACATGAGATGATGATTCTTGAAATATTGATAGAATTGTTCTATAATGTATGAGACTGAATATTTTGAATTTTTTATTAAAATTTTTATTTATTTATTCATTTATTTATTTTTTCATATGTCCTTTATTAGCTTTCTTTCTCATGAAGACAGATATCAAGGCTGATCTACACAAATAAAGGTGATGCAGTTTTGGCACTTGCATCAAATGTTCACCTACTTTGGAGATGGCTAGGGGATGAGGTATAAGAGTGATATCCTTATTTTATTTATTTATTTTCTTTTTTCTCATTGATGATAGATACTGGAGCAGGAAGTAATATTGTTCATATGATGGGAGACTTCTATAGGCAACTACCAAGGTTCAACCTTCGTTCACACAACCACAGGATGCCTTACCGATGATAAATGATGTTGATGGCATCAATCATGAAGTGGCTGTGCCATGCTTTGCTTTGAGCAAGAACGACTCATATCTCGTATCAGCATCTGGGGGGATGATTTCTCTGTTCAATACATTGACATTTCAGGTAATCATTTTCTTATTAAAATTTACATAAAATCTTCACGACTATTGGTTCTTAAACTGAAGTTAATAATTTATATAATCATTTTGAGCTTAAAAACAAAATATGTTCTACAGTTAAATCTGTTGACTTTAATTAGTTGGTTTTGCTTGACGTTTGTTGTAAAAGCGTGTGGTTAATGCTTATATCTCAATTTCCAAAGGTGTTATCATCTTCCAGTTATCGCTTCAGAAATTTTGGTTTTCCTATACACGGAGCATTGTTGGCAAGTATTTTGGGATCTAACTGATCATATTTCTTCAATTTTGTTGGTAAAAACATAGAATCTTGTGACCTTCATGCCTCCACCACCTGCAGCAACATGTATAGCCTTCCAGCCTCAAGATAACAACATAGTTGCTATTGGCAAGCATGATTCCACAATAATAATATTTAACTGCCAAAGACAGAAGGTACTGTTGGTTTTATTTTGTTATTGTTTTCTTTATTTATTTGACATGTTGTTTTCTTTATTTATTTAACAAGAAGGTATTGTGGTTTAACGAGCGAAAGGAAATTATACCTTGGTCAAGGAAACCCAAGATTTTTTTCTCACTGGGATGCATTTGTCAGGTTCTAGCCAAGCTCGAGGGTCACACTAAAAGAGTCACTGGTCTTGCCTTCTGTAAGACTAAGAATGTACTCATTTCTTCTGGTGCTGATACGCAGGTTAGTCATTTTGGGAGATTCTAGTTATTTCTGCTTTTCCTTTTTCTTCCCCCCCTCTCTCCCCCCCTTTTTTTTTCCTACTTGCCTGTCTCCTTTACCCAGATGTGGTCCAATTGTATGCATTCAAACCATTAGCATGAACTATATTGTTAAGTGAAAAAACAAGACTCCAATTTTTTTTGTTTTACTGTTTTGGATTCAGATGTGACACTCCATCTATGGGAGCTTCATGGGTAATATGAATGTGATTTTTAATACTGTGTCATCTGCAGGTTTTTGCATGGAATTTTGAACGGTGGAAAAAATGGAAAAGCACATTCTTGCAGGTTGGTGGGAAGAAATTGGAATCACTGTCTGACACCCACATCCAATTTCACCAGGATCAACTGCATTTTCTTGCTGTACACAAGAACTTCCTTGGAATTTATGAAGCTGATACGCTAAATTGTGTTAAGGTAGTGGTGTCCTCTATGTCTGTTTCTGTCTTTCTCTCTCACAATATACTGTTAGTTGAAGTAATGGTTAATAATATTTTGCTTTGCTTTTAGTGGGCTCAAGGATTCCTGTCCGGACCAATTTCCAGTGCAACTTTCTCAGCTGATTGCCAAATTGTATATACTAGCTTTCAGAATGGAATGATAGTCATTTTCGATGCTCTGGAGCTAATACCATTTTGTCAAATTTCTCCCAATACCTACCTTCATTCTTTTGGAAGGTATATGCTACTGTTTGTCAATTAGGTGTTATAATTCTTTCATTCTCTCAATTCACCAAAACTTATCATTTGTATATTTGGTTGCCACTAGTCACTTTTCATACCCACTCGTTATTGCTGCACATCCAAAAAAATCAGCACAGTTTGCTATTGGCCTCTCAAGTGGCGAAGTATGTGTTATTGAACCTTCAAACCCTACAGGTCAATGGGATTTTGATGATTCAAAGGTGCCAGATTCTCTGGTGGAGTGAACAAAATACTCCTAGTGATGTAAAAATGTATATGTGCATTCTTTCATGATATTGAGATTGATTGTATGATTCAAAATGATATGGTAAACAATTTTCGTACTTTTTCTCTCTGTAATTTTAGCTCATACTCTTTTTTACATAATTGAATTTGTTTGATTTATATACCAAAACTAACATCTAAGGTTCCATTTGCTAACGTGTTTGGTTTTTTTTTTTTTTTTTTTTTTAAATCTTTTACTGAATTAGTAAATTGTGTATGGTGTTAGGATAAATTGTGATATATTTAAATTATGTTGTGTATTTCAATTTCAAATGTATTTATGTTATTTATGAATCTCGAATGTATTATAACTGTGGGATAATCCTTCATTAATTTCTTATCTAAGAACTCACGTACCATTGTATAAATTGGTACATCACGGGAATAGAATTATTGCATTCAACATTATTTCTTTGATTAGTTATAAATATTAATTTCTACATGTTATCAAAGCTTTTGCGGAGAGTCATGTCTATTTGTTCCTGCTAAAAAGTTTTCCAATTTATTTTAATTGTTCGATAGTGTTTATCTAAAAAAAAAAAAAAATTGTTTGTTTATGTTAGTGATAATTAAAATTTGTTAGTTACATCGATTAATTATTAATATTAAAAAACAAAAAAAAAAGAAAATTATTTGTGTTTCTGATGATGTTTATGTTTTAATTTGTTTTTCTCTTTATTTTTATTACTAATTAATATTAACAAATAATTGAAATAAATAAATAACACACAATTTATAATGAAAAAAAAAAAAACAAAAAAAAAAAAAAACAAAAGAGCAGAAACGAAAACAAAAACAAATACGTTAACAAACGGTACCTGGAAGTTGGAACAATTACATTTCTGTTATATATATAAGATATGAATTATTTTTTTGCATTATAGATGAACCCTACTAATATAATTGTAATTTAAGTATGATTTTGGGGATTTCCCGCAACTATGCCTCCAGGATTTTTTTTTTTTTTTTTTTTTTTTAGGGGGATCACTCTGCATTCACTTAATAGTTAATTCAAACAAGTTTTAGGATTTGAATGACTCTCCAAAACTTTGTCAAATATAGTTTACTTCTTTTTGTAAGAGCATCACCTTGAAGTGGGTGAAGTATTTGATTAGCTTTCTCTGCAATCAATTTTGGTTAATAATTGATGAAATTGTTCAAGCCATACAAATATATATTAACTAAATGAACAGTGTTTTTTTTTTTTTTTTTGGGGTGAAATTTTCCCTATCTTCCATTATTTAAAAAAAAAAAATCACCTCCCGTATAATATTTCCAATAATATGTAGTTTTTTTAAATAAAATATGTACATATATATTGAACAAATCATTTATTTTACAAGTTATCCAAAAATCTTTGTCTATATTATTCGAATTCATGCCCGCCTAATCATTAAACAGAGATGCTCTTAGAACTATAAAATATATATATATATATATAGTTTTTTTTTTTATTTTTTTATTTTTTTTGCATTCCAATAATATATAGTTATCAACTATATATTTATATTCAAATCGAGCAGTGTCCCTCCAAAACTTCTTTCAATTCATCAAAAGACAAAACTGCCCTCTCTAACTAACTTAAAAGATAGTTATTTTTTGGTTGAGCCGGACCCACCCAATGGACTGTAACTACCCTCTGTGACTAAATTATAAGTAGAACTACTTATTTTGGTTCCAAGTTATCGCTCCCGTATCTGAATATTTCTTAATCACGCGGCTTTTTTTTTTGCTTTTTTTCTTTTTCCCAGAATTTGTTACACGGTAGTAGAAGGATAACCAGAGCTAAATTTTCCCAGCGAGAAAATCAGAGAACTCAATTTTTCCAACGAGACAATCAGAGAGATAAATTTTCCCGGCGATAAAATCAGAGAGATTGGAGGTATTTTCTTCTTCATCTTGAACTTCAGGTCTGCTTCCATTTTCATTTTTCTTCTTCTTATTCTTTTTCCTTCAATTCTTGATAGAAAGCTTTAATTTCTTTTTCGTTTTAACGAATTTTTGCCTTGTAAGTTTCGGTTTTAATTAATCTTCCATTCTCTAATTTCATCTTCTTGTCTGATCATGATTCAGTTTCTTAGTTTCTCTAGCACGGAAGAAATGGCTTTCCCTTAGTTCATAAACTGGGTTTCTTTTTGCTTTTCGATTATAAACATATTAAATTTCTTCATATATATATATATATATGTGTATGTATGTATATAAATATATTTATAGTAGTATTCTTTATTTATAAATGAACAGAGTAATTAATTTCTTGTCTGTGGTACCCAGATGCTGTTTAACCGAATTTAAGGTTTGGTTTTAATTAATCTTGATTTTCCAATTGTATTTTTTAGCCGTTCATGATTTCGTTACTTAGTTACTTAATTAGAACAGAAGAAATGGTTTCAATCTATAGTTTTTTTTTTTTTTTTTTTTTTTTTTGGTTGGCTTTTCAATTATAGTGTTGTTTATAACGAAACAGAATTTCCATTTGCTAACCCGATTCCCAAATACAACAAAGCAATAATTCGATTAAACTTTAAATCTTTAATTTAACACTTTCTTGATAGGTTGATTCCATTTAATTTTTGTTGGTGACATTTTGATCTATTTTTACATTGGTAAAGAAATCTGCCTACAATATTCATCTGAACTATTAAGCAAATTTTATTGGTATGTATATGAAACGCAACTGATAGAAGTGGATTTTTTTTATGGTTCTTGAGGTTTTGGAGGTAAAATAGTACTGTTCCAGAGATGTCTGCTCCTAATGAAGAGCTCATTTTCTGGGTGTGGAAGTTTCTTAATGACAAACGTTACGTAAGAACGGCTCACATGTAAGTTTCCTGTTTATACTTTCACTCATAAACAAACTTCTTGTCAATGATACTGCTATTGAATTTGTGCATTCATATTTAGGCTTGAGCGTGAAAGTCAATGTTTCTTTGACATGAGATATTTTGAGGAGATGGTGATAAATGGAAACTGGGATGAAGCGGAGAAATATTTTTCTAGTTTCTCAAAAATTGATGCCAATAGGCACTCAAATGAAATCTTTATGCTGATCAGGAAGTGCAAGTTCATTGAGGCACTTGACAGGTAAATTGCTCAGTATCTGATATCTCACTTTTTTTAACTTCTCTTTGGTTTCAAGTGTACTTAATTTCATAAAAATGGCATCCCTGGCCTTGACAAGGAGATTTTTTTTTTTTTTTTTTTCCTTTTTCCTTTTTATCAACAGAAAGAACAGTGCCAAGGCTGTAGGAATCTTCAACAAGGATATCAAAGCATTTAACAATAGAAATGAAGATTTCTACAAAGAAATGGTTGAACTTTTGAGAGTACATGATATATGGTACCACTATTTTAGGAGCTTTGTGATGTATCATAGTACGGTAAATGTAAGATGTTCTGTTGAGTTTATATGCATTCTACAGGAAACATCGTTCACTCTCCAAGCATGAGAAGTTTGAGAATCTAAAGAAGAGTTCAGTGCTACAACTGCGCCACACAATTGTGAAAAATCCCCTCTTCATTGACAAGCTGAAGTTTCCTAGCAACTCAAGCCAAAGGTTGCAGTGTCTCTTTAACCAAAGGTAATACCATCTTCCTGGTCCCCCTTTCATTTGCTGTTGCTGCAATGGATTGTGGCCTTTGTTTTGTTACAAACAGCTAAGAAGCATTCTGCATGATGGTGGATCTTTGCAAATGATAACTGCTAATTAATTTGTGCATTTATGTTCAGGCTTGAAAGTGAATGTTGCTTTGACATGGGAAAGTTTGAGGAGAAGATGCTAAGTGGGAACTGGGACGAGGCAGAGAAATATATTTCTGATTTCACACAAACTGGTTTCAATATCTACTCAAACAATATCTTTTTGCTAATCAGGAAGTGTAAGTTCCTTGAGGCACTGGACAGGTACTTGTTCAATAACACTTTTTCAGTTTCTCTTTGGTTTTAAGTACTTACTTTCATACAAATGGCATCCCATCCCTTGCCTTGACATGGAATTGTTTTATGTTGACAGAAAGGATCATGTCACGGCTATTGAGATCCTCGTGAACGATCTTATGATGTTCAAGCAAATTAATGGAGATTTCTTTGAACAAATGGTTCAGCTTTGGAAATTAGATGATATATGGTATCACTTCTTTAGGAGCTTTACAAATTCTCATAATATGGTGATGTAAATGTTCTATTGAGTTCCATTACATTCCACAGGAAACATAAATCAATCTCAGAGTATGGGGATTTTGAGTCTCTAAGGAAGATTACAGTTCTACAACTGAAGAACATAATTGAGGCAAATCCTCTTTTAGTTGGCATGCTGAAGTCTCCCAGCATTGCAAGCCATAGGTTGGTAGTACATCATTGGCTCTTGTTGCAAATAAAAAGGGAATATGATATTGGAAATTGATTGTGGCTTTGGTTTTCTTATAAATAACTGAGAAGCAGTCTGCAAGATGGTGAATCAAGGGAAATCTCAGAAACCGTGAGAAAGGTTGGTACCATAAACCAACTTGGTTATCTGGTTTATTCCCCTGTTGCACAAGATCGATATATATATATATATATATGCATAACATATATATATATTCTATGTGAGATTAATTTGAACTAGTGTCTTCTCTCCTCTTCATGATTCCATAAATTAAATTGTCTTTCTGCAGGCTACATATCAGAAAGATGTGGAGGATTTAAAATGGAAATCTTTGCTGCTGTCCACATATGTACTAGGATACAACGTATGACCCCCTTCTCTTTTTTTTTTTTTTTTTTTTTTTTTTGGTTTTTTCATCCAAAGCAGTTTTTGCTCCTATTTTCTTATCTCATTATGCCTTTGCTTTTTATTTTATCACTTATCTAGATGGCTTAATATGTTTTCTATCTGAACCATGCCACTGGGCAGGCAATATATGACAACTTTAGAAATTCTCCTGCCAAAATAGTTACCCAAATGGCTCTCTGATTGTGCTTGTTCTGGGTATCCATTTTTTATTTTTTATTTTTTTTCCTGTGGTCAACTATAAGTACGCACTGTTACATCAAATTATGTAAAACTTCTGATATCATGGTGTTTCAATCATCTTCAAGCAAGTGACAATTACAATGTTTATATGCATTCGATTAGTAATCAACATTCTATGCAGATGTTCTAGACCAATATAGTGGTTGATGGTTATTAAAATACCGATGAATTATGTCATAATATATGAGACTAAATGATCTGACAATTAGTGATAAAAATATTTAAAATAAAGAAGTAGCAAAATGGTTTTCATTAGCTTCCTTTTCGATCAAGGCAGATATTGGGACTGACCTACACCAATGAAGGTGATGCAGTTTTGTCTCTAGCAAAATATTCTCATCAACTTTGGCAATGGCCAGGGCAGGTACAGGAGCAATATCTTAATAGTTATTTCCATTTAAGAATACAATAAGTAATGCTATCCATGTGATGGATGAGTTAATGTAGGTAAATACCATGGATCAACCCTGGGTAAGTTTACTGGATGGTGCTTTACGAATGAACAATGAATATGACGGCATCAACCAGGAAGCAGTTCCAGCCTGCTTTGCTTTTAACAGAACTGAATCATATCTCTATTCAGCATCTGAGGGGAAAGTTTATGTGTTCGACATGAATACATTAAAGGTAACCTCAAAAATAGAGTTCCAGCACTTTTCCATGAACAAAGGAATGGTAACCAATTTCTATAAACTTATGAAGTGTCAGAAACACGCTCAACTTCGATTAGTTGGTTATTCTGACTCCATATTTCAATCTTTTAGTAAAATAAATCTTGGTTTGCCTATATGCCGAGTGATTTTGGCAAGTATGTTAGGATCTAACTGATCATACTTCTTGCATTTTGTTTGGCGAAACATAGAAAGCGGATAGCATCATGAATTTACCATCTGCTGAAGCAATATGTATCGCTATCAACCCTCAAGATGACAACACAGTTGCCATTGGCATGAACGATTCCTCAATAATAATATATAACCACCGTTCAAAGAGGGTATTTTTTCTTTTTCCCTTTTTTTATATGTAAACAAGTAATTTGCAATTACACTTTGTTATTGCTACGATTTGGCAGGTTAAAGCTAAGCTTCAGGGTCACACTGGAAAGGTCACTGGTCTTGCATTCTCCGAAACTCTGAATATGCTAGTTTCTTGTTGTATTGGTCAAAAGGTCACTATCCAATCTCTTTTTCTTTTGGATTTGAAGTTAACAAAGACTGTAATGAGAGCTTCATGGCCTGGCCTGGACTAGATTTTTAACGTTTTGACAATCTGCAGATTCTTGCATGGAATGTTAATGGGTGGAAGAAAACGAAAAAGGAAACACTGTGTCTTCAAAGAAAGTCACACATCCATATCCAGTTTCATCAGGATCAGCAGCATTTCCTTCTTGTACACGCGGATCGCCTTGCAATTTATGAAGCTAGTAAACTAGAATGCGTAAAGATGGTGTCCCTTCTCTCTCTCTCTCTCTCCCTCTCTCTCTCTCTCTCTCTCTCTCTCTCTCTCTCTCTCTCTCTCTCTCTCTCTCTCACTCACACACACACACACACACATAGATACTGATAAGCATAGCATGTATTGGCTGTAAAGTAAACTGTTTGTTTGGTAGAAAAATAATAATAATAATGTCTTCATTTTTTTTGTTTCCAGTGGCCTAAAAGAGTTTCTGCATCAATTTCCAGTGCAACATTTTCATGTGATGGCCAAATTGTATATGCCAGCTTTCGCAGCGGAGATATCGCCATTTTTGATGGTTTGACGTTAGATCAGCTTTCTAATATTTCGTCCATAGAGTACGTTGCTAAATTCAGGTATTCCATCAAGCACAACCACAAAAATTTCACCACAAATATATGGCGCCTTATACTTGTTTCTCCGTTCTCCCAATTCTCATCAAAACTTAATTTTATGACTCAATTCTTAATGGTTTATATACAAACATGATATAATAAAATGGTTGTGCCTATATATGCAGACCTTTTGGGTACACCCTAGTCATTGCTGCACATCCAAATAAACCATACCACTTTGCTGTTGGCCTCTCTAATGGTGATATCTATGTCATTGAAGCAGAAGGTTTTGACCCTCCTGAAGCTCCTTCTGACCCCCCTAAAGATTAGTAGATTGATAATCTTCTGTTGGCCTCTACGTACTCAAAGTTGAAAGGTCCCATAATGGACTGAAAAAAAGAAGCTACTTTTTTAAGCATGTAAAACATGTAAAATATGCCTTCTTTTTGCTTTCTACTGGTGGAATTAAGACATAATACACAATATCAATGGGGATTTCAAGCAATTCTCTCTGCCTCCAATATGATTCTAAAAAGTCGGAAGCCATTTTGAAGATTTGAATGACTCTCTAAAAAAAACTGTCAAATTTTAATTTACTTCTCTCTCTCTCTCTCTCTCTCTATATATATATATATATATATATACACATTTTTTTTTTTTGAAGAAACATCACCACCTTGAAGTGGCTGGAGTATTTGGTAATCTTTTTTCTCTGTAATGAATTTTGGTTGAGAATTCATGAAATTGTTCAAGCCACGAAGCATAGAAGAGGAATCGTGTGTTAACAATCGTATTAAAATGAGTATGATTACTTAACCATATGACATGATTGAATGGATGTCATTCGTCTTTCTTATGAATAAAATTCTCATGTTGATCAGAATATATATATATATATATATATACACATATAATGCACATTTGTGATTTAACTATTATCTTATTCATTTTTTTCCCTACTGTCCATAATTAATATCAATCATCTCATCTCCTAAAAGTTTCAATAATATATAGTTATCAACTCCTATGCGCTCGAACTGAATAGTGTACCTTGGAAATTTAAATTTTCAATGCGTTACAAAAAATAAAAATTTTCTGAGATATTGCTTCTAGTGAAATAAAAATAAGAAGGAAATTGAAACAAAATTTTTTTTTTTTTTTTGGGGATTCCAATAAAAGAAAAAGACAAAAATAAAATAAAATCACTCACGTCCCCATTCCCCTTCTCGCTTTGAGCGGGACCCATCTAACGGACTATAACTACTATCTCCAACAAACTTATATGCTACCTTACTTATTGTTATACGTAGATCTACTTATCACGCATACTTATCTAAATATTTCGTAATCGCGCGCCTGTTTTCACAGAATTTCTTTCACCGGTAAAAGTACAGCGCTTAGAGAAAATCGGAGAGCTAAATTTTCCAGCCAGAAAATCAGAGAGCTAAAATTTTCCTGCGAGAAAATCAGAGAGACTGGAAATTTCTTCTTCTTCTTCTTCTTCTTCTTCTTGAGCTTCAGGTCTGCTTCCATTTTTTAATTTTTCTTCTTCTAATTCTTCTTTCTTCAATTCTTGATCGAAGCTTTAATTTCTTCCTTGTTTGATCATTTTTTTTTTTCTGTCTCTTTTCTTGTAAGTTTGTGTTTTATCTTTCATTTTCCAGTTTCATCTTCTTAGCTGAAAATGATTCGGTTTCCCTTTGCTACTTAGCACCAAAAAAAAAAAATATATATATATATATATATATTGGTTTCCTTAATTTAGTCACCCAGGTTTTTTTGCATTTCAATTATCAAGATAATGAATTTCTTGATAAATATTGTGGTATTTTTTTATTCATAAGGAAACACATTAATTTCTTTTCTGTGGAACCCATATTTTGTTTAATCGAATTTTTTTTTTTTTCCAATTTAAGTTTTGATTTTCCAATAGTACTTTTTAGCAGATCATGATTCGGTTATTTAGTAAGTTAATTAGCTCAGAAGAAGTGCTTTCCATAATTTATTCGATGGGTTTTTTTTCCTCTGCTTTATAATTATAGTGTTCTTTGTCTATAACGAAACAGAATTTCTATTTGTCAACAGAGTTATTGATTTGATTTAACAGAGTTATTAATTTGATTCCCAAATATAACTAAGTTATTAATTTTTCTTTAGTTTAACACTTTTTTGATAGGTAGATTCAATTTAATTTTGGATTCGTCTCCATTTGGATATAATCTTCAAGGTTAGTTTGGTTGCTGTGTAATCTGTGATTGTTATGAAAGTTCATTCCTTCAATTTTCTTTTCTTGCACTCAATTTTTTTTGTTTTTTAATGGAAACTGTACTACTTAATCATCACGTTAGGCATTAAACAAATTAGTAAAAGATTGGTGAGCGAAATTGTTCTATGTAGCCGGTTAAAGAAATTTGACAAAATACATCTAAACTTTATTTTACTTCTGTTTAAGTAGAGTTTATTGCTCTATAACAGAAGTGGATGTTTTGATGGTTTCAGAGATGTATAATCCTAATCAAGAGCTCATCTTCTCAGTGTTGAAGTTTTTTAATGAGAAAGGTTACAAAGAAACTGCTCATATGTAAGTTTCCTGTTTATACTTTCACTCATTAACAACTTTCCTTTCAATTATACTACTAATTAATTTGTGCATTTATGTTTAGGTTTGAGCGCGAAAGTAAATGCTACTTTAACAGGAGATATTTTGAGGAGATGGTACTAAGTGCAAACTGGGATGAAGCAGAGAAATATCTTTCTGATTTCACACAAATTGATGACAATCAGCACTCAACCAAGACCTATTTTCTGATCAGAAGGAATAAATTCCTTGAGGCACTGGACAGGTAATTGTTCATTATATATATATATATATATATATTTATGTTTATATAAATTTTCCGTTTCTCTTTTGTTTCAAGTACTCACTTTCATACAAATGACATCCCTGCTAGCCTTGACATTATTGTTTTATATCAATAGAAATGACCGTGCCAAAGCCTTGGAGATCTTCAAGAAGGATCTTAAAACGTTTAGTGATAGAAGTGTAGATCTCTACAAAGAAGTGGTTCAACTTATGACATTAGATGATATATGGTATCATTTCTTTAGGAGCTTTGTGATTTATCATAATATAGTGAATGCAAGATTTTCTGTTGAGTTTTATTACGTTCTACAGGAAACATGATTCACTCTCCAAGTACGGGAATTTAGGGAATGCAAGTAGAAATACAGTGCTACAACTGAATTGGATGATTGAAATGAATCCCCTTTTCATTGGCAAGCTGGAGTTTCCTAGCATTGTGAGCCAGAGTTTGCAGTGTCTCTTTAACCAAAGGTAATAATACATTACTGGCTGTTGCTGCAATTGATTGTGGCCTTCGCTTTGTTATAAAGCAACTGAGAATCATTCATTCTGCTTGATGATCAATCTAGGCAAATGATACTGCTAAATAATTTGTGCATTTATGTTTAGGGTTGAAAGTGGCTATTGCTTTGACATGAAATATTTTGAGGAGATGATGCTAAGTGGGAACTGGGATGAGGCAGAGAAATATATTTCTGGTTTCACAAAGATTGGTGACAATAGCTACTCAAATGATATCTTTTTGCTAATCAGGAAGTGTAAGTTCCTTGAGGCACTGGACAGGTAATTTTTCAATATCTAATTTCTCACTTTTTTTTTCACTTCTATTTGGTCTCAAGTACTCACTTTCATAGAAATGGCATCCCTTGCCTTGACATGGAATTGTTTTATGTCAACAGAAAGGACCATGTCAAGGCTACAGAGATCCTCGTAAATGATCTTGTAATGTTTAAGCCAATTAATGGAGATTTCTTCAAACAAATGGCTCAGCTTTTGAAATTAGATGATATATGGTACAACTTCGTTAGGAGCTTTATGAATTCACATAATATGGTAAATGTAAGATGTTCTATTGAGTTTCTTTACATTCTACAGGAAACATAAATCAGTCTTGGAGTTTGAGGATTTTGAGTCTCTTAGGAGGAATACAGCTCTACAACTTAAGAACATAATTGAGGCAAATCCCCTTTTCAATAGCAAGCTGAAGTCTCCTAGCATCAAAAGCCAGAGGTTGGTATTACAACATTGGTTGTTGTTGCCAATAAAAGCAGAATATGATCTTGGAAATTGATTGTGGTTTTTGTTTTGTTTTTTGTTATAAACAAGTGATCTGGATGACGCTGAATCTAGCAAAATCTCTAAAACTGAGAGAAAGGTCAGTATATTAAACCAATTGCTGTATCTGGTTTTATCTCATCTTGCATATTGTCTATATATCCTATGCGAGATTAATTTAAACTGACTTCTTCTTTCCTCTTCATCATTCCATAATTGAAATAGGCCTTCAATGTCATGTATAGTATGTCTCCTAAGGATTTGTGGTGAATCCTACAAATTTAATTGTCTTTCTTCAGGATACATATCTGAATAATGCGGTGGGTATAAAATGGCAATGTATGCGGCTAAGTTATACAGAAGGATACGACGTATGTCCTTTTTTTTTCTTTTTTCTTTTTTTTTCTTTTTTGGTTAAATACATTTCTTGTCCTACTTTCTTATCTTGTCATGACTTTGTTTTTTTATTTTTCAATTTTCATTTGGCATATCTAGCAGGCTTGATGTGTTGTCTAGCTGAACCATGTTCCTTGATAGGCAGTAAATTACTACACTTAAAAAAATTCTCTTGCCAATGTAATTACCTAAAAGTGCTGTGTTATCGTGCTTGTTCTAGTTATGTCATAATCTATGAAACTGAATGATTTGAGAATTTATGCCAAAAATAGTTAAATAAAGAAATTCCAAAATGGTTTTCATTAGCTTTATTTTTTGTTTTTTTAATCAAGGCAGATATCAGCGCTGACCTACACAAATGAAGGTGATGCAGTTTTGTTGCTATTAACAAATGCTCATATACTTTGGAAATGGCCAGGGCAGGTACAGGAGTAAGATTGTGTAAGTGGTTTCCATTAAGAATACATTAAGTAATACGGTCCTTATGATGCGAGGCTTAACATAGGTAAATGCCATCGATCGACCTTGGATATGTCAACCAAAGGATGCCTTCACGATGAAGAATGAATATGGAGGCATCAACCATGAAGTGGTTGATCCCTACTTTGCTTTGAGCACGAATGATTCATATCTCTATTCAGCCTCTGGAGGGAAAGTTTCTGTGTTCAACATGAAAACATTAGAGGTAACCACAAAAATGGTGTTCTAGCACTTTTCCATGGACAAAAGTATGGTAACAATTTTCTTTAAATTTATGAAGTGTTGGAAACATACACAGCTTTGATTTGTGTCAGACATTTTTATAGACCATTCACAACTATCACATCTGAAATTAAAACTAATAATTATGCATCATTTTGAGCTTGTAAACATAACATATTCTTCGGTTAATCTCTTAAATTTAACTACTTTGTTATTCTCGACTCCAAATTTTTGTCTTTTAGCAAATGCTTCACATATTTTGGTTTTGCTGAGTCATTTTGGCAAGTATTTTGGGACGTAACTGATCATATTTCTCACATTTTGTTTTGTAAAACAAAGAAAGAGGATAGCATCATGCCTCCACCGCCTGCAGCAACATGCATTGCTATTGACCCTGATAGCAACAAAGTTGCTATTGGAATGAGAAATTCCACAATAATAATATATAACCGTCTTTCAAAGGAGGTACTATTTTTTTTATTTATTTTTTTTTTCCTTCATGTAAAGAAGTAAATTGTGATTATATATATATATATATATATATATATATATAAATATATGTATATGTCAATGTAAAAAATGAGACTCAGGATTCATTGCTCTCATTTTACAGATTGAAGCTGAGCTTGTGGGTCACACTGGAAGAGTTACTGGCCTTGCATTCTCAAAAGCTCTGAATATACTTGTTTCGTCTGGTGCCGATGCAAAGGTCACTATCCAATTTCTTTCTCCTTTTGCATTGAGAGCTTCATGGGAATTTGATTTTTAATGTTGTGACAATCTGCAGATTTTTACATGGAATGTAAATCGGTGGAAGAAAAGGCTAAAGACATTATTGCTTCTTCGACCAACATTATACATCGACATCTGGTTTCACCAGGATCAGCGACATTTTCTTCTTGTACACAAATATCGCCTTGCAATTTATAGAGCTTATACACTAAAATGTGAACTTAAGGTGTCCTCTATCTCTCTCTCTCTCTCTCTCTCTCTCTCTCTCTCTCAAGTCTATTTTTGGTGAATGATTTTAAAGTAAGCTGCTTGTTGAAGATGTAGTTACAATAAAATGTCTTTCTTTCTGCTTCCAGTGGACTCCATCTATTCGTATACCAATTTCCTTTGCAAAATTCTCATGTGATGGCCAAGTATACGCTAGCTTTTGCAACGGAGATATAATCATTTTTGATGGTTCGACATTAGGACCGCTTTATGTAATTCTAGGCGAGGTTTACATGGAGAAAAACAGGTACTCCATTAATCAAGACCTCAAAAATCTCACCACAAATACTCGTCCCCTATATTTGTTTCTCTGTTCTCTTAAATTCTCACCAAAATTTAATTTTATCACTCAATTTATTTTTTTATGGTTTACATACAAATATGATTTAATAAAATGGTTGCCTATATATGCAGGTCTTTTGGGCACACACCGGTTATTGCTGCACATCCAAAGAAACCATACCAGTTTGCTGTTGGCCTCAGCAACGGTGATTGCTATGTCATTGAAAAAGAAGAAACAGCTTTTGACCCCCTAAAGATGAGTTGATTGATCATCTACCATTAGCCTCTTAAAGACTCAAAGTTGAAAGGTCCCGTGGTGGAATGAACTCTACCTTAAGCATGTAAAAAATTAAATACGTATTCTCTTACTTTCTATTGGCGGAATTACCACATAAATACATACACAATACGAATGGTATAGTAAAAAAAACTTTCTCACTTCCTCTCTTTTGAAACTTTCTCACTTTCTTTTAGTCCAAATGTCACTGCCCTCTTTGAAAATTTCTCACCAATGCCAAAACACCATAAATCAAACAGTTCAACCCGTCAACAGTTACTTTTGCAATAAGCAAAACAGCCAAGGTTCAGACATTTGCACAATATCACCACAATCATAATAAGACTATGTCCAACACATCTCCCATGATGAAGCTACACTAAATCAGCCATCACCACGCACCTATTCATTCCTTTTCACTACCTAATTACAAGGAGTACACATTAACACAAATCAAAATAGAGAAAAATAGTCAATTCTGCAATCATAAATACTGTGCTTCCAGGCACTAGACACTGGCTAGAGGTTGGAAATTTTGTGGGGAATCTTCAAGGAGTGTTAAGAGAAAAATCATTAACTCGCTCAGAGGTCATTAGATAATAAAGATCCCAACATCATCATATGGTCAGTGTCAATTTACACACAAGGAACATAAGGTTTTTAGAGATGCATTTACTTAAATAGTAGTCAATTGAATGAAATTTATATTATTGAATGTTTCCAAGGGAGATACTGCAGTACTTGTACTTTTTACATCTTCAAGCATCAACTTTTGCTGCTGCTGATGCATAACTTACACTGCTGTCTCTTGTACTTTTGCATTGACTAGACTGTTCATATCGGAGAAAATTGACTTTTATCTTTGTTGAGCAGTTCCTCAGCATCTGAAGAAATTCAGAAATGATGGACAAATTTCAACTATTTATTATTGGGAAAATACAAACAAGGAAGCAGCAAAAACCTTGGGCCGTATAAGTAAGAATGCTCTTAAGAATTTGACTAAATTATCAGATTCAGAATCCCTACATTTCTTCCTCTAAACATGATTAATAGTTTCAAGCAACATAAAAAGAGCCATAAGATTGATTTCACTATAATAATGTTTTCTTTGATACAAAATTTTTAAAAAATAATAATTATAATCATATTTGTTTTTACACTTAGACGACCTACCAAAGGACGACATGCCTTCATGCAAAAATGAAAATGGAGGATTCTACATCAACATCCTTTCCACAGACCAAAAAAAAATAAAAAATAAAAAAGAGTAAAAATAAAAATAAAAAATGAGGCACTTACGTGGAGAAAAACGCTAATTGGATGGCGTCCACATATTGTATTATCATACTCCGAAAGATATTGTTTGAATGCATCTGGATCTCCTGTTTCAATTATATCCATGCCCATCCTGTCCAACGCCTCAATAGATTTGTATATGGCCCCATGTTTCTTGTCATAGTGCATGTAATTGAATCTGAGTAAAATAGAAAAAATTAATTATATACAAAATGAACTTGCAATTAAAAATGAGTGTGCACATGACATTAACTTCCAAGTTCACAAGCATATGTAGAAAACATTCCGATAAGAAAAAATAATGAGTGTGCACATGACATGAACTCACCAAAGTATTTAGATATTACTTAAACACTTCATAGCTAACAAACAATAACCTCTTACTCTTAAAAATATGTGTATCTGTGCGTAAGGCATACACACTTTAATGGAGTCGCTATCAAACTAAGGAATAAGTTATATTAATGAATGCCAAATGTAACATGATATCCAAGAAATGGCACTGATTATAAAAACTCCAAAACAAGGACAATTTTGGTAGTTCCAAAAGGAAGAATGTGGATTTGAATAGGCGAAATGGAGAAGTAGGATGCAAGACAATTTTGCAAGAAGTCAAAGGTTGAAAAGAGATAGATAGTTACACTCACTACACTTGCATGAATGTCTGTCTCAAGGTAATACGGGAAAAGAGCCATCTAATCTTGGGATTATAAGATATAGTAACATACTATTGGTTTAAAAAAGGGACATACCGAGATCCCCAGTGACAAAAATCTGACGACACTGAGAAGAAATTTTTGGGATCATCCACATATTTGGCAAGCAATTCTCCATACATGGCTTCATTTTCAGCATTAAGAGCACCTACCAAAATGGGTACAACTTTAACTGGGTGCCTGCATAAAGATCAACAAAAGTCAGCAACAGTGAAAAATCATTAAAGAATAGCACCAACATATGGGAAAAGGAATACCCCTCAAACACTTTAGCAAGATAGGGCAGATGCATTTCCATGCTATGTTCAGCCTCATCAACACGAATATCCATTAGTTCAAATTTTCCCGTAGCTTTTAGCTCTTCGATCACTGAAATATAAAAGCAACATGATTTTGACAGCCAAATATAAAAACAAACACCATCGAAGTTAAATCATCTAAGACATTATAAGTGAGTGCATGATTAATTTCAACAAATCAAACTATCCAACATTCCACTGAAGACATATTAAGGACACGTAATCTGAAGGGAATGAGGAAAAGGTATCAACACAAAATAATGTTGGTTGTTTGAAGCTGATAATGAACAATAAAATAACTATACCTTCCAAATCAACAGGTAGGTCCCCTATAGGTGTCTTGTAAACTGAAGCCCTTGAAAGAGCACATTTCGGAGTGTAATAGTGATGAGATGGCCCAAGAAGGAACACCCGAGAACTGAAATTACAAGTTCCCTCGCGTATTAGCAACAAAGTTGAGAGCTCCATACTTAACTGACCCTTAATAAGTCTAGAATGAGTCTATAAATAACTACTTAAATAAATCAAATTCATAGTCAGAACAATGCCAGAGTTATAAAATCAATGATCTCCATATAAGCTTTACTCTTTACTGGGGCAGCGAGAACATGACTTACATGTTAGTGGGATCAATGTTTCCAAATGCATAAGCAGCAGCACGACCCGAATAAGAATAACCAGCATGCCTGACCCATGATATAGCGTTAGAATGCATAAGTACTTCCATCCATGCTTGTTAACAAAACAGCAAGTTATAGGTGGATAATAATAACTTACGGAGCAATGACACCTCGTACATCAGGAGATTTAGTTAGGCCAGAGGCTCTCAGCCATCCTTCAAGCTCTTCTGTCAATTTTTTAGCTGAAAAATAAATAAATAAATAAGATACAAAATGTTAGAAGCACCTTCGGAACTCTGCAGAATTTATTTTACATCAGAATCACTTCCCAATGTTTATATGCGCTATCACCCAACAGTGGAAAGCAAATGAAATTCTGAATAGCCATTCCAAACACATGTGAGCTTCAGTATAAGAGACTACATGCATAAGCTATTTTCTCCTATTTCTATCAAATTTTTAACGTGGTCTTAATTTTAGCTGGAATTTTAAAATAAATAAATAAATACTTAATTACAAACAAGGAATTCTTTTCCATTATCATTTCTTCTTTACATTTTTATTTTCCTCAGTTTCCTTCACAACTGTCTACACAAGTAATTTTCCGAAAAAAGCAATCGCCAAAAAAATAAAAGAAAAAAAAAAACCACTTGAAAATCGAATTCCATGGAATTCGTATAGAAATTAACCGACCTAATAACGTTGAAAACAAATCTCTTTTAACTTTTTGAAAGTCAGAGACTTCATCAAAACGGAGATTTACCCGTTTTCCTTCCATTTAATCGGCGATAAAACTGACGGATAATTAAATTTAAAAAAAAAATTTGAAAAAAAGACTTACGATTGTCGGAGTACCAGGAACCAGCATGCGATGCTCTTCTGACCTTCTCCATCGAAAAAATAAAAAAATTGAGTAAGAAAACCCTAAAATTACTGCAAACGAGATTTGGGGTTTGAGATGGGTTTGTATGCTGTACTTTGCTTCTTCTTCTTTCTTTCTTCTTTGCTTTTTTGGTTTGCTGAGAAAGGGTGTGTGCCTTGTTGGAGAATGTAAATTTAGTCTATGACGCTCTGACTGGTGATGGAATACGATAGATAGCGTATCAAATTCCTATGCAATAAAAAATAAAAAATAAAAAATAAAAAAAAAAACATCCGCTTTGGTTTTTAGTGTTGTTAAAAATGCTTCTTTTCTTTTCTTTTTTTTTTCTTTTCTTTTTTTTTTTTGTGAATAGTGTCGTTAAAAATGTTTAAACCAAAATTTGGATATCAATTGTTTTTTTTTTTTTTTACCACTATGTATTAAGCATAACGATGAAGGAATTTTTTTTTTTAATGATTATTGAATAATATCGAATTAAAATTTGAAATTTATAAAATAATCAAATATAAATTTATTAAAATACTAAATTATTTAGAAAAAATTAAATTTATAAAAATATGATACTTATTAAATACAATTTTAAATTTCAACCCTAATATGATTAAAAAGTTAAAAAATGAAAACTTCATATTTGTTGTGTGTATATATATATATATATATAGTAAGAGGATTCTTAATATGAGTTCTAATATAAAAACTTTATTATTCAATCCTTAATTCGTATAAATGCTGAAATTTAAAATAAAATTTATTAATTATGGAATTCGATAAATTTATTTTTATTAAATAAAATTTTAATATATCATTAAATTAATATTATATGTTTTAAACTAATTTTTAAATTTTAAATTTTAATCATTAAGAATGAACATTTAACAAAATAAGGTAAATTTTATTTGAAACTGATTATATATATACAATATACTAAAATTTAATAAAATATTCAATAAATTTATTTATCGAATAATATATTATTTATATATACATATATAAATATATATATATATATATGAATATATAATAATAGAATTTTAATATCAAAATATATAGATTTTAATAATAAAATTGATCTTTTTATTTAATGTTCATAAAATATATGTAATTATAAATAAATTATTTTATTAGGTAAAAAAGTTTTTATTGGGAAAATAATAATAATAATAAACATAGTTAATTTATATTATGAGTATTTAATATAGAAAAATTAATTATTATAGTAAATAAAAAAATATATTTGAATTTAAATTTGAATTCTATAGATAAAAAATATATAAATATATTTGAATTTAAATTTAAATTTTATAAGTGGAAAAAATTAGACTGGTAAATAATTTTGAATGTATATTTTATAATTGAACAGTATTATATATAACTGTTAAACTTTTCATTTTTAACCAATTTTTACGATATAGATGAAAAAATTAAGATTTAAATATATTTAGTAAAAATAAAATATTTAAATAAATTTTCAAATATAATTGGACAGGTTGATTTTATTAACCAGGTTAATACTAGCAAGATACAGTAATAAATAAAAAATTAATAGTGTTAAAATGGTTTTAATGGATAAACAATTTTGTTTTCTAAATTTTTATTATATGTTATTATTATTACTTTTATCTTTATTATTATTATTATCAGTTTTAGTATATTTAACTTTTATTTCTTTTTAATTTACTGTTTCATATTATTTTAAATTATTTTTTATAACAAAATAACATATAATATAATTAAAAATTTTATATGTAAACATGCATAAAATACATAGCAATATCAAAGGTTAAATATTATTATTTAACCTTTATTTATGATATTATATAATTATATATATGTATGTTATCTATATAATATATAAAATTAATATAATAGATAAAAAAAATTTCATATATTACTAATTATTATATATTATTTTTAAAATTATATATTATGATGATATATACTACGCACGTATATTGATTCAAGTGTATATAACTATACACATGTGTGTATATATATATATATATATATATATGTATATATTAGAGGAATGCTGGGTTTGCAAAAGCTTTTTTACTTTTACACTCGCGGCCTTTGGAGACTACCACTTTTTCTCGTTACTTTTTCAACAACAATACCATAATCAATATGACACGATTACCTTTCTTTTGCAGACAATTATAATATTGCCATTTCAACAAATGACGGTCAATTTACATTGATTTTAATATTAAATATTTTTACTGTTTAGCCTAAATAAAAATTAAAATACCAATAAACTAAAATTAATAAATAGTAAAAAATGCAAATTATTTTAATAATTGATTTCTTTAAAATATTTTTATTTTTACTGTAAAAACCAAAACAATTAACATTTACTTTTCACTTGTGAATAAAAAGTATTTATATAAAGCAAATTACTAAAAATATTAGAAAAGTAATATCTTAAAGTAAAATATTTTATATGATTCGTAAAAAATTAAATATTATAAATATTAGTCTTAATAAATATAGACTATATATATATATATGAGCGTGTTTGAATTACTGAAATAAGTTATGTTATATTATTTTTTTATTCTATGCTAATTTTATTAAATCGGTATCTTCTTTTAATTGACCCAAAAAATTTATATCTTTTTTTTTATTTATAATAAATAATATTAGATGTATATCGTTTCGAAGAGTGGTAATATTGTAATTACCTGCAAAAGGTCATTACTGTACATTGATTATGTTAGTATTGTTGAAAAAGTAATGAAGAAAGTGACAACCTTCCTAAAGCAGGAAGTGCTGAAGTAAACGAAAAAGCGATTGCATCTGGCACTCTTCTGTATATTATTTATCACAGGTTCACAACTTATATATTTTTGGGACCTTCTTCAACTATATAATTTTTTGAATTTCCATTTCTCTTTTGTAGTAAATAGTGGATTCAAGCAACATTTTGTAAAAAGAAGGAAAAAAAACAATTAAAAAATCTTTTGCAACTCGCCACCAAGCTGCAAAATCATTCACATTACCCTCGAACATTTTTATTTTATGTTAATTTAGTTTATAATTTTGCAATTTTTCCTAATAATTTTGGTAAAATTAATCATACATGTCATAAAAGAAGTAAAATGTAAAATAAGATAGAATAAGTCTCTATTTGTTTTTTTAGTTAAAAGCTTTATTTAAAGGTTAAAATTTTTTTTATCAAAAAATAAAAATATTTGACAAAAATTAATAAGAACTTATTGATTAAAAAATAAGTTTTTTTAAACTGTTTTAGAGTCTAAAATTTGTTTTTTATATTTTATATGAAAATTTAATAAGCATTTAATACAGCTTAATGAGTATTTAATACAGCTTTTTTATTTACAACCAAACACTTATTAGCTTTTTAATAAAAAATTTTTTTTAAAAAGTTTTATTATACAAAACTTCATAAACTAAAATTTTATTTTTATCAGGTACATCAAAAACGGATCCCAAAATAATTTGAAGAGAGTTTTTTCCATTAAAATTTTTTAAGAAGAGGTAGAAGAACTGTGTATGTTTGATTTCAACAAATCATTATAATCATCCTTCAAATGCTTGATTTGACCCTTTTTTTTTTTTCTGTTGGTTAATAATGCTTAATTTGACTTAATTGACAAGTAATAGTTAGAAGGGGCAATACGAAGAGTTTCTTAACATGGAAGGCAAAGTGCAAACAACTATAACAATAAAATATAGTTATTCCTGTATTTATTTATTTATTTATTTTTTATCTTTGAGTTTAAGAAATTGAATATTGAGTTAGAGAAAAATAGTGGTCTTTTCACTAGCCAATACATTGACATTGCTATTATAGATAGAGTATACTACGTTGTCACATAATTTTTCTATTTGGCAATTACACATATTCACATAGTTTTTTCTATTTGGTAATCATACATATAGTTTTTCTATTTGGTAATTACACATATACACATAGTTTTTTTTTTTTTTTATTTGGTAATTATACATATTCTTTCTATTTTGAATTGTATACATAATTGTTCAATTTTCTAGTGACACAATTTTTAAGATTTTAGATTATATACATAAATGTTCAATTTTCTAGTGATATAAATTTTAAGATTTTAGTAAAAAGTACCATCTTATTAGTTAAACCATGTAACCTTTTGGTTAATACTTTTTATCTCCATTTTCAGATCTTATAAGATGATAATATTAGCTTATGATATATGAAGTTGGAGATACTTATTCAAGAACAACTAAACTTTGTTGGCATGTAAATTTGACGATTACCGACATATTACTTTTGTAACAAATTTAAAATTTTCAATAAAGTATCTATCTAATTATTAGAGAACAGAAAGTATATGTAAAAAGCACTGGACCAATCTGTATAAAGAATCTATGCATATGAAGACCCAGATAATGAAAAACAGAAATATAAAAATAAAAATTCTCCGAGCTTGATTCATAATGACAGAGGACATTTCTACCTGCAAGGTCGTTTGGTTCTTGACCACTGACGGGATCAAACAAAACCAGTAGATTTCATTCCTTTTTTAACAAACATGGCAAAAAGTGTAAAACAAGTATATGAATCTATTAAATAAAACCTTTTCCCTGTCATATAAAAAATAAAAAATAAAAAATAAAAAATAAAAAAAACAGCCACAGATTGTTACAAATTACAATTTACAATAATTAACAAACCCCAATGAGTAACACAGCAAAATAAGGTCCCCATTGCTTATTCTTTTTAAATGAACAAATCCAAATCCAATCATATACCCACTACCCATAAACAGTGTAAAAAACTCTCCTATAAAAAAATCTTTAAGAAAATGGGAAAATAAACCCAATCACCCAATCTCACATTCAAAAACCGACACTAGGCAAACTTTTTGATTCCTGCCATAGGAAACGAGACGCTGAATATGACAGTCCAAAGATTAAAAGGAAAAATAACAGACCTGCAATCACAAAGAGAATGAAAGAGATTAATGTTTTATTCAGTCAAGTCACAGTACATTGACATCAATGACATGTTAGATTGGGAGAAATCAGAAATTCATACACTATATTATTGGTGAAGCAAGCTCAATAGATACCAAGGACAGTTAAGAATTCATTCGAAGTTTGCTACTAGCCTTCTAACATAGACAGATATTAATTTCTACACAATCTCCACTCACGGATGCCACAATAAGACAAACAATGACTAATCGAGATACTACTAGGTCTTTAGTCTCCATAACCAAGACAACTGAATTTTGCTATCTTTCACTTACCATGGGAATAATTCCAATAACATGGTAATTATCATAGCAAAAATGTTTTAAGAATGACATTAATGAGACCACTTAATACCAACTAATAAGACCACTTAAAACCAAAGCTTGGAGAGTAAGAGATATGGTGCTTCCAGCGTCAGTCTAAATGACAAACTTTCCAATCATATTTCCCAATAGAAAATTACATATACTTAGACAGTGGTGGTTTAATGGTTTCATGCAATAGGGAGACAGTTAAATCATGTCAGCAATCCTGAATAGATTTGTGATTACCTACCTTAGCATGCGACTACACGGCTTCAAAAAATTGGACCATGGAAAACTGCAGCAAAGTTTCAATGCCTATAAAGAATACCCAATCAAAAGAAAGCTCCATTTTCCAAGATTGAATGAAGTTTAGGCACCCGTCGACGAAACAATGGTTCAAGCCGGAAAGAAGGAATGCCAATATGCCACCTATTAGCATCATACATCTCATTCCATGCCTGTACTATCTCATCAATCTTGAACCCCAAACCTGCAAGCAAATGTCAAACTTATAAATATGTTTATCTGGTACTCAGTAGAGGGAGACAGAGAGAGAGAGAAGATTCAGGAAGTAAAATCTTTTGCATAAGATTTTACCTTCTAGAGCTGTTTCATTGGAACAATGGTTCTTCATCATAACAGCTACATCTGTTTGAGAAGCTCCAGCAAGTTCAAACTTCTCAACAGAAACCTCTAAACATTCTTCCCAAGTTGGAAGTCCTAGCTTATATTCGACGACAGAACGCTCATACAGCAAGGTACCCCATAAGAGGTAAATCTGGGACTTCATATTTGCAGCCTGTTCAGCAGCTTCGTCTGCAGATATATCTTTAAATAAACCATCCAATCCCATTTTCTGTAACTCAGCTCTATATTTATCACCTTTGGAGAGTCCATTTAGACGTTGCTCCTCCATCTGCTCCCACATAAGCATTCCCTTTTCCATGCTGTCTTCAGCCTTGTTATAAAGCTGAAGAACCTCTGTTGCAAGGTCACTTTCTAGGTCAACCTTACTCCTACTTGCATAATACCAATGGAGCTTTGCATGCTCAAACTGCTGCTGGCCAAGTGCAAGATAACCTTCATAGAAATCAGGTTTGATTTTCAGAGCTTCTTCATATCTCATCTCTGCCTTCCTATACTCCTTTTGTGCCCAATCATACGCAGCCTTAATCTGCTCCATAATGGAATCTCTTGAAGCATCTTCTGGACATGACACTTGCTTCCTTGCCCTAGACATATGAACATTTCCCCAGTTAAACAATGCCAAAGCAGCCATCTCTTGGAACATATCTGCAGCAATGCCAAAAAGTTCTTGAGCATCATCACTTGTTACAGTATCCTCCATTGCCTCCGAGTATAGCTTCATACCAAGCTCGTGAAGATCCAAGTACGAATCAGAATCAAAACCAACATGGTTTTTGAACAGCCTAGCAAATTGGATTATCCAGTTCTCAACAGAAGTAATCCCCTTCTCCACTTCTCTACCTTTTCCAATATTACCATTCTCAATAACATTACTTGATTTTCTATCACCCTCAGATCCCTCCTCATTGCTTATTTTTTCATAAACTGGTTCTTGATCAAGGCTGACTTCTGTTATATATAATCTAAGTGAACCCTGCAGATCACCCGATGATTCAGCCACCCTTAGCTCATCAGTAGTAGTGATTGTAACCAAATCACCCTCCTGATCTTTATACTTCACAAGAACACCCTTCAAGCCAGGAAACCGATCCCTAACAATATCTCTCACCAACCTCATGCTACAATTCACTGGTAACTGTGCCCACCTTATATCCTCCCCAAATACCAACTTGACTGTTTTGGTAACCACTTTTTCCTCCTTGATAGGCTTAATAACTTGCTTCTTCTCCTGAACAACAGTCTTTGTAACCACTTCTTTATCCTTAATAGAACTGGGCTTATCCTCCACAATGACCTTGTCTTCAGGCTTCTCTATTTTCTTACCTTTCTTCTTCTTTAGTTTCTCTTTCACCACTTTGCGCATTCGAGAACTAGCAGTCTGCTCTTCATGAGCAACGCCAATTTCCTTCTCATCAAAAGCTATACCCTTTTCACCCATAACCTTCTTCACCTCTTCAAAAATCTCCAATGCACTA
Organism: Ziziphus jujuba; assembly: GCF_031755915.1. Taxonomy (NCBI): domain Eukaryota; kingdom Viridiplantae; phylum Streptophyta; class Magnoliopsida; order Rosales; family Rhamnaceae; genus Ziziphus; species Ziziphus jujuba. The sequence goes on along the minus strand of NC_083383.1, from coordinate 15,531,130 downwards.
AGATTATTAGGTTCGATGTTCAAAACACGGTTAACATCTCTGAGTGCCAAATCCAACCGATTCAGGGCTTCATAACACTTTGCTCTTTTTAACAGGGCTTTACTATATTTAGGTGATACCTCTAATGCTAAATTGCATTCATTGATTGCCCGAGGGTACTCACCGAGACCCATTTGCATATAACACGCGGCCATGTTGCTATGCAGATGAGCTACCTCAATATGGTTCCTAGGGAGAAGTTTGAGGGCCTTTTCGAATTTCAACATAGCACCTTCATGGTCACGCTTCTGGAAGAGTTTGTTACCTTCTTCTTTGAGCTCCTGAGACATGTTGATGAAGATTGCAGTGTCTTCATCGAAGGCTTTGGAGCTTTTATCGGAGGGCTTGCTCATTTTACCGTTTGCATTTACAGGCTTTTGTACCTCCTGTTCCTTCTTCTTTCCAGTTGGTTTTCCCATGGTTTATTCTTATTATTATTATTATTAAGCAACCAAAGAAGAGAGGACTCCAAAATCAAAGCTTTATTGGCTCTGATTTTTTACCTCAGTCCAAACCCCTATTCACCAATAAATTCAATCAAAAACATAAACAGAACTTTATAACACCAAATCACAAACTTCAATCATAATTTAAATAATAAATAAAGACAAATGTAATAGTAAGCAGACAGAGAAAATAAAAACGCAAAAAAAAAAAAAAAAAAAAATTTGAAGCTTAAAAACAATATCCACAACTTCTTATCCACGGAGAAATTGAATAACAAAAAATAACAGGAAAACCCAATCCCCGGATTCTAAAATCAAAAATATTAATACTAGTAATAATAATAAGATAAAGAAATGTAACCCAAAAAAAAAAAAAAAAAAAAACCTTACTCTTTTTTCTCTCTGATTGCTTCTCACGCTTTGGTCTCTAACCTCTAAACCAGGATTTATATGGGGTCACTGATCGAGAGAGAGAAGCAAAAAATAAATAAAATAAAATAAAATCCACGGTCTATTGGATTTGAAGCAGGATTTGAATGAATTTGTGAGTGGCGACCTCCGAATCTCAAGGAAAGACGCAGACACCACATCAATGGCCCTTTTTGTTTTGTTTTATTTTGTTTTTTTTTTTTGGGTTGCAGAAGAAATGCCAAGGAAAAGACACAAGTGTTGGATGTTTTCGTTTTTCTCTTTAGGGTTTCTCAAGAAGAAAGGTCAACGTTTCACAGGCTGGTGTGGTCTTCCCCACCTTCCCATAAACAAGCGTGTTTTACATCCCTGTAATGGGAATTTTTTTTATTTTATTTTATTTTTTTCTTTTGTGGTTGTTTGAACCATTTTAAACAATAAAAGGGTGAAAATAAACAACAAAATTAACAATTGCTATATTATTTAATTCAGCAAAAAATAATTATAATGATTTAATGGCATTTATAAATATTGTTAAAAGTTGCATGGTCATGAAACTGTTTATGGTACATGATTTTGTTCTGAAGTCGGGAATGAAAAATGAAAACAGAGAGTTAATTTTTATTTAGAAAGATTACCATAAAAAAAAGACACCAGAACACTGAAGCGTTTAACAACCACGCGCATGAAAGCGGCTGCTGGGATTTTGGGCTTCGAATTTTCATATCTTGTAAGTTCTGCCAACGAACAAAATCCTAATGGACCCCACCCTCTCACCGCGAACCAGGGGATTTTCCAGTGAAGGATGAAACATCTTACGCGCTGTGAATTCTCCCACGTGATTTTCTTTTTATTTATTTATTTTATATTTTTCCTTTTTACAGTCACCGATCTCTCACACTCACTATTTCTTAAGAAGCTGGCATGCATGTGATGTTAATCATTGCTTCGTGATAAATGTGGTTATGGTGATTTCGACGGTGATTAGATACAAGATTGGTTGAGTTGGCATATTTTTATTGGTCAAAATGGATGAGGCTGTCAAGTTGGCTGTACCACGTATAAGAATTAAGGCAGGACCTGTAGACCGTAATCCTTTTAACGTTGGATTTTTACTAAAATTTCAAACCATGAGAAAAGAAAAGCGTTTGGTCATAATTTCTATGGATCACTTCACTTGCATCATATGAAAATTCAAACTCTAAATAGCAATGGCAAAAATTGACTGCAAAATTTCATTTTTGATTGTTCAGATTCAGAGGGAGATTACATAATTTACACGTGCTCAGCACCAATTACATACAAAAGGTGAACCTCTCAGGAGATTTCACTTCAAAATGAGGGAGACAAGCTTAAGGAATTTTTCACCTGTACATACTTTAGAACTAATAATTCCCATTATAAATACCCTAAAACTAGCTTGCCTATTTCATGCTATAACAGGTTGAATCTCCTCAGTTGCCAGAATCCAGAAGTATTTAAATTTCAGGGAATTCATTTAATGGAAGAAACCGTGCAAACGAGCGATTCTTCATAGAGTCCAAGCAGTGATATAAAAACCCAATCAGTCCTGACTCAATAGGTTGAGCTATGTCCCTTTCCCTCCTGTGTAGAACTCGAATGAATTCGTGTAAGGTTAAATTTCCATCACAATTTGTATCAAACACGTGGAAGACAATTTCGACCACCTTGCTGGTAAGATTTACACCACAAACCTGAAATTCCATAGACGAATCAAACAAGATTATCACTATTACTAGTCATTCCTTACATAATCCTGTATTACATACTGTTAAATAATCAGAAAATGATAAAAGCAAAATTTTGTGCTGCCACAGTCAATCACTAAATTAAATGTGATCAAGAGAGAAGAATGTTTTTGGCGAATAATAAGAGGGAAGAATGTAAGAAAAATAATAACATACAAAATTTTATACCAATAATAGTAACAATAAAGTGCTTTTATTGAAATTTAACTACTAATGAAATGAGAACTTTCCCCGTTGTAATAAAATTGCCTGCCAGCACATAAATAAAGCACACTACTTTACTCCTTTATACCTTTTGAGTAGCATCGAGTCAATTCAAAAAAAGACCCACAATGGCTTTCTAATAAAGCCCAAATAAGCTTTTATGAATAGATTCTTAGCAATAAACTCAACTAGTAGAAGCACAAAACACATATCATGGTGTGTCTTGAAAAAGTTAATCTATGACAATTACAATTCCATCCATTTTAAACAATTTCAGAATAAATGCAAAACTATTAAAGAAATTTGGCTCCAAAGCAACCTTCCCAAAGAATTCTAAAATTCATCAGAATGTAAAGATAACCCATAACATAAAAGATGGAAACAAGGACAAGTAGCATACATTGGAAGCAGCTCTCTGAAAATCCTCTCTTGTTAATAGACCATTTACTTTTCCATAGCTGAATAAAGCCAAAGAAAACGGATGTAATTTTTTGCGTAGCTCTGCAAAACTTTTGAATTCCTCTAATGTAATGCGCATGTCTCTAAGGTGTCGCTCATTGTTTAGTTCATCAACACGATCAAGCAACCTATTTAAATGACTCATATCAGCAGAAGCAACCATGGATAATGCAAAGTCCTTAGCTGATATGGTTCCCCGTAATTTGTAGTCATAATGGGCAAACTCCAAATTCAGTATCTACAAAATAAAACTACACACTTAGATATGATGAGGATACGAAACAAGTTTCTAAGAGAGAGAGAGAGAGATCAGAGATCATGACATAAAACAATATTGGGAAGGAAAATTTTAATGCAAATATCTTTTGCTGGACCCAACAATTCATCCCGAGTTTTCCATAAATGAAGGCATATAATACTAATTGATTAAAAACAGTACTGCTCTGAAAAAAGAACATATAAGTTCTTTTCTTCGTTAGACGAGGGGAAATGGGTGGTTTTGTTTTTATCTGAAGAAAAATAAAAAAATTAAGAAATAACATGAGGTAGGAGATTTTTGTACCTTCAAATATATTTTCCAAAAAACTTTGACCGGTATCTTACAATTCTATAATTTCAAAAGATATTAGCATGCATAAGCTTACAAGATATGATAAGAAACCTTAACATATTCCAGACAGCCAATAATGGCAGTTGCTGTGCTTGTAGAAATTATTCTTCTTCTTTTTTCCATAGATGTTAAGCATGTTTTATATCTCATTTAACAAACTGAACAATAAGCAGTAGTTATTCCTTTTTACAGCTGGGTTCATGTATATTAGCACTTACGGGAAATTATATATATATATATATATATAGACACAGTCATCCACCAGTAGTAACAGATTCAGTTCTCTCTACAGTTCCACATTGTCTCTACAGCTTAAGAAGGTTCTCTAATATGTCAAGTTCAAAATGCTAGCTCAGCCTGTGCTACCATACATGTTTTCGAATCTTCAGCAATTTCAGACCCCTAGCTTAGCTAAAAGCAAAATAAAATGAGAATAAAGGAAATCCAAAACTCATCTTGGTCTTTGACATCAGTACTTAAAATACCATCCAGTGTGCCTGAAGTAAAATCCATAAAAATATAGAACAGCAGAAGGTCCAGAAAAATATAGGAGAAATAAAAACTAATGGTAACTGGAAGAGGGGAGTACAGGGAGCTTACTTCTTCTTGCAAATCTTTCAAAAACTTGAAAAACTTATCATGCTGAAGGGTTCTGTTTCCATCTTCACCAAAGAAGTACTCCACAAGGCCTCCATTATCAACAGAACCATTGACTTTCATCCCAAATCGAAGTCCGTCCCTATGTTGCAACCCCTGTCTGTTATGGGCTCGCATCAAAGCCATTACTTTCTTGAATTCTTCCTTATCTATTTCCCTGCATATGCATATGAATAGAGATTGGGACAAAAATAAGGAAACACAAAGTGGTTTGCAAATCTGTGTAAATATTCATTCAGAAATATTCATCATTTTCCATTTTACAGAGAAGATAAGGGAACAGGGGACGGTTTTAGATGAGCGATCTACAAGAAAATCATGTCACTCTGCAAGTTCTGAAGCTCTACCCACCATTTTACACCTCACAATCACCAGAGATATATTTGCCTTCCCCAAAAAAAAATAATAATAATAAAAAATAAAAGGAATCTTATGAAGGCAACCACAGTGAGTTGTGGACTATTTGAGATACAGCCGTATCCTTAAGGGACACTATTCAAATGACAAGCAGGATAGAGAACAAAATTATTATACTAAATGAATGTCGGTATCTATTTTCAGAATTTTTAAGAAGTCGAGGACCAATCCAAGTTGTCAATGTCACTGTTAAAATGACAATTAGACCAAACCTACCTCCATACAGTGTGACACCAAAACAAAATTACTACGTTGTATGGATACCAGTATCTATTTATAGAACTTAGAGAAAGTTAACAAGTACTAACCCGCTATTGTCAATGTCAAACATTTTGAATGCCACATGAAAGCTTGATTCTGGGATACTGAGTAGGGTTACAAAAAAGATATACCTGTTAAGATAGAGGGGTATTAGAACTTAAGTCTGATAGGAAAAAGAATATCTTGGATGAGACTATGTGACCCTCTACCCAAAGTAGAAGTCAACTCACTCTTTAAAAGATATATGTCCATCTTTGTTTACATCAAATAGCATAAAAAATTCTGAAGGAGCACAACGTAACTCTCCGGGACTCCTTTCCCCTATCAGATATCCATCTCTAACAAGGTGGGATTCGGATGGTGGAAAAACAGGAACAACTGCCCGCATAAGGTCTGCTGGTTTCATAAGTAGTTCTCCTTCAGGTGTACGAAAGGATGCAAAGTACTCAAACACCTTCAGGCAACATATTGTAAAGGACATGTTATAAAGGGGATTGGTAGTTAAGCACTCAACCTCAACAAAATTACTTCTCTAACGATTTAAATCAATTTACAGATTTTAGATTCCAAATGGCCAAGTAAGAATGCGTGAAAGGGTAATCCAGGCTACTTTAGTCCCTTGATTACCACAAATAAAAGAAGACCCAAAAAAGCAGTTTAGGCCAGAATTTCATCCGCTGTTATATACAAAAATGACCAAACATTTCAACATTAGAATTGGAGATGCGCACTGATACTTCAATTCCTAGCATACACAAATAAATAAATAAACTAACCAAAACATTTCAGAAATCGCAGATTCGAATGGTTTAGAGGATTCACCAAATGATTAAACATTTCAACCACGCAATAATAATTTATCTACAAAAGAGAAAGAAAACATTTACACTTCCAAATGGAAGTCAAACAATCCAAAGGCCGACTACCACTAATGGGAACAATAACAAAGACACTATAGGTGCTTCAAATTACAATCTGGGATGTCAAAAATAGGTGCTAATAAAACAATTCAAAAATACCTTCTCTGGAGGACTTCGCAACCTTATGCGCTTCTCGTAGTTGAAGAAAATCTTTCTCCTGTATTCATCTGTAACTCAAAATAAATAAATAAATAAATAATCGAAACCCACAAATCATCAAGCTTTCTTATTCTCTACTTTTTTGACTTTACCAAAATAACCTAAAGCAGAAAGTTGAGTGTACAATTCAATTAGCAATAAATACCTCCGAACAGAAACTTAGGGCCACTGTCTGGAAGAGACAATTTACGAAACAATGAATTGGAACGCCAGACGTCCACCACCGTGGCTTCGCCGGTCGGTGTTGACGAGTCAGCGAAAGAGAGCAATGACTTGTTGAAGAAACCGGAATTGAAATCGGATTTTGAAGAAGAATAGGACCAGTAAAGAAGCCCTAGACCCGACCCGACTGTGATTCCGGAAATCCATTTGAGGAAAGAGCCGGAAGCAGGGCTTTGAGGCCTATTCGGACCCAAGCTTGAGGCGGTCAACGGAGGCAGTGAAGATGGAAGTGGTGCGTGAAAATGGCGGAACTGGACCAGTTGGATCGAAGCGAGTTGGTTGATTGACGGTGTGGATCGTCTTATGGAAGAAGATCGTAAGGAAGACATCGGAGAGCACTCGGTGTCGCAGAAAAAGTAGGCGGGAGATTGAATCGGAGTTTGGCCGACAACAATAAACGTTTCACATTGTGACTCTTTAGTGAGCGATTTGAGAAAGAAATGGGAAATATCGGTGGGGAAGATGATACGCCGCCGTTTTGATCTTAAACCGATTGAATAATTTCAAACAATGGGCGCATGACAAGGTTAACATTCGATCTGTGGGTGCTTTAAGAAGTGGGTCGGTGAGAATCGAGATGGTGGGACCAAAAGAAAGGTTTGGTATTTTTCCACCTTCGTCAAATTTATTTTCCTTTTTACCTATAAATTTTAAATTCCATTTTTGTATCCTGAAACCGGAAAAAAAAAAAAATCCATTTTGCTATTATTTGATTTTAATTTCATTAACAAAAAAATTTTAATCCAATAATTCTAAAGTTTGAACTTTTTAATTTTTTATCCACACGCTTCTTTATCTAATTCTTCCTTCAAATTGTTGCAAAAATTAGATAAATAAAATAACTCTTCCTTTAAATTAGGAAGCAAAAAAAAAAAAAAAAAAAAAAAAAAAAGCAAAATTCTTCCTTTAGATTGTTTCTTTTCTCAGGCCTTATCTATTCTCCTTTTCCTATATTCTCCTCGTTCCTTTCCTTATCATATCTCTTATCTCACTATCCTTTATCATTTTGTCTAACAACAACAAATACCAGCAAGTTTTGCTCCCTTTTTATCAAAAAATAAATAAACAAATAAAATTATCTTTCACCATTCTTTTTTGTCAGAAATCCTCTTTCACCTTTCTTTCTTTCCAAACTTTTTTTAATAACCAAAAATTTATGTCCCAAAAAAAAAAAAAAAGAAACACAATTTTTATTGTTTTTCTTTTATGTTTGTATATGCCAGTTTTTTTAACACTTGAAATGGATTTTATCTGGTGTTTATCTTGAATTTTATTATCTTGTAAATTTTTTTAATGAATAAATGGTTTGATATTATTCATTAATTTAACAATTTATAATTGAGATTTTTCTTTTTTTTTTTTGGGACAACAATCAGTTGAGAATGGAAAATAAACATGACGAAAAATAAACAGAGGATTCTAGTTCTAAACTCATAGTAGCCAATTAATTTGTGCTATATATATAATTTAATCTTACTTTATGGTCCAATTTGGATACATCTAGTTTATAATTTAACCTAATTTATTTATTCATTTGTTATGGGAAACGCGTACACCTAGTATACTAAACAGTGGAGAAAGGCATCCACCAAATTTTCGTGTGCGCACGTATGTCAAACTCGTTTCTTAGAAGATGGTTTGGGCCTCTCAGAAATTTTATATTGGAGGAGGGTGTATAAAGTCCAAATTCCTCCGAATAGAATTTCTCCATAGTCGTAAAATCCCTTTTCGTCGAGCCTGCTATCCACAATTTCAACCTTCAAGCCATGGTCCAGGAACACGAAATCAAGGACTTGTAAACTTTTCTAGCCCAGCAAAATAGGCCCCATTATGATTTTACATTGTCATTGTATAAAACAAAACCATGGTAAGGTAATTATGATTTTACTCAACCATGGTTTGAAAATGAACGTTATTATTGTTTTTTGGGTAAATTGATTGAAAATGAATTTCTTCTAGCAAAAAAAAAATAAAAAATGAATTTCCGTGCTTATGTTAAAGTTTTTTTGAATAGTGTAATACCTTTTTCTTTTTCCTCTCATAATAGTCTCGAATTTAAATTCAATCATCTCTACTATCAAAAAAAAAAAAAAACTTAAAATTAGATGTTTATGTGGGGAACGAGAACGACCTAATAATGTTCTGTCATGTAGTGAACCCCAATTCACATGGCCAGCTTCAATATAATAATAATAATAATAATAAAATTATATATTTCATCCATTACATATTTTTACCCATCAGGTCGATTATATTACCATATGGGAATGTTCAACTCCCGTCTAAGAAAACCACCCTTGTCCAATAATAAATAAGTTCACTTCAGTTAAATAGACTTAAAGTAAAGCCCAACAAGGCCATTTATAATTCTTAAATGAAAAACAAGGCCATCTATAAATACTTAGTTGAGCCCTTACTACCACATTCATCCAACTAATATATGCCCTTGTTTTTGAACTATTGCAAATATGATTTTTTTTTTTTAGGGGGATAATATTGGAAATACTATTCCCATATTATGTTGATCACCAATTAATATGATAAATATTAAAGATTACTAATTATTTAATTAAAATTTTAATTTTAAATCATAAATTAATTGACACCTTTAGCATTCCACACATTAAACTTTACAAATCATTACTTCATATGCCATTATCTTCTAAACCTTTAAATTCTCCCAAATTTACAGTATACTGATTTTGAGTGTTAGTATCATTTGGCAAGATATTATATCAAACTACCTTCACTCATTTTCTCTCTCTTTTACACGTCTATCCACAAATAAAGGGTCCTGATTGGAGGAACAGATTTTTACCCAAACAATTTGCTCTCAACATTTAAATTTGCTTTATGAATTTTATATCTCCATAACAATTTTCTTCTCTGGTTTATTAATGTATTTTTCCAACCAGCATTTTCAACTTATTAACAACACATATGATTGTTAAGAGCAACGCACTACTCTTATGAGCAAACCTCTCCAAATACAACTTCTGATTCTGAACCACACATTTTTGTTTCTTATATTTACAACATTCTCTACCATACCAACCACATATTAAAAAATAGAAGTTGATATTCTCCTACCGTCAAAATCCAGTTTATCCCATACCAACTTCACCTTCTTTTTGGACCACATAAAGAAGAATTAGTGGCTATTAGGAAAAAACCATTCACCGAATCCTTAAAAATAATAATAATAATAATACGTGGCTCATCCTACTCACATGACTTACAGTTGGAGAAGTATATGCAAGCAAAAAGGCAGTCACCACTAATTTGATCCCAATGAGGATCCCCATCTGAACTCTCTCCATATTCTTCCCCATGGCCGGTTATGTGGGGACATACCCACACGCTCTTCCATCTCCTCACTATTTTTCCTCCCCCAGTTATCAACTCCTCGACGTTATTCCTCGATATTTCCACCGCTCTATATGTTTCTCACGGGTCCGTTCGAAATGCAATAGTAGTCCGAAATATTTTAAATTTGATCCAATCAATTCGACCAAATCCAAATTCAAATTTAATCAAAATTTAATTGGAAAATATTTGAATCTAATTTAATTGGACTCCAAACGGCCTTACAAGCCTCTCTTTTTCTTCTTCTTTATAATTATTTTTTTCTTTCATATCTTTTTATTTCGTCCCAGATCCAATAACAAGTTTTGTCAAAATGTTTAGAATTGATGGCCAAACCAAACTCCAGAACGTGCTTTCCATAAATGATTTTCACAAAAATTTGATTTCCACAAAAATTTGATTTCGGCCGTCTGATTTGATTGCGTCATAGAGACAATACCCATGTGGTCCCACATTGAACCTGTCAACCCCATTAAAATAATAGAGATAAATATATATATATATATATTTTTTATAACTAGCTAAATATTATTCAATACATGTCACGCATAGAGCGGGACAAGTACAATTTCATTTTTAATGTTGTTCTCAGTTTTGTCCTTTCCTTTGCGTTGCAGTTAAGTTCTTCCTTTCTGTCACAGTTTCAATCTTCAACAAAAATTTACATCTTCTAATATTATTTCTGTTTTTCATTTTTTTTTATTACTATTATTTTTTTTTGGTTTTTGGTTCACTGCTATATTACTTTCTTTTCGTAATTGGTTCCCCCCTGGGGGCATCAAAAGCTGTGTACTTAGCGTTGAAGGTCCGATTTTCCCCTCTTTTATTTGACGCTTGAGAATTTTTAATAATTAATTTACTTTAAAAATATATTACACATTTTCACATTATTAATTTTCCCAATTATATTTTATTTTAAATATTCTTTTTGTGCTTAATTGTTTCTTCAAGTCTCTTATGAACTATTGGAAAAAAGAAAAGTCCGAGAATCCAAACTCCCGTTTTATACGCACTGTTTTTCAACTGGTTCATAAAAATAATAACAGTCCACACTTCACACCTGCAAAATAAAAAATAAAATAATAACAAACCGAGTCAAAATAATAATACATAAATAAGTAAATATATATATCAAATAAACGAAAGAATATACCTCGCACAAAAAATAACCGATAAACAATAACGGCGCAGCCAACGGCACACAAAACGGAACGGTGATTACGTAGAGGCCAACGGGACCGTCATGACAAACGGCGACGGCAAAAGGCACACATAACGGAAAATCCCAATGCTGCAAAGGGACGATGATGATGGTATGAAATCCAACCCACTGTGAAAATGATAACCTTGATTAGATTTGGTTCTCAGAGTTTCAATTTTTGATATTCAATTTTTATTTATTTTTTTTTGTTAGTGAAAAAATTTTTAAAAAAAAGTCCAAAAATTGTTCTTCCATAAATCATATGTACAAAGTGGAGGGGGGTATGAATTTCTTTCCCTTCAGTCTCTGTTCCCAAAAAAAAATCTAAGAATTTTCCGACGTATCCGAAAGAACAAATCTCTTCCCGATCAACTCGGTCTCCTTCGCAGCCCAACTCAGTCCGAGTTCACCCGGTCTTCATCTCAGATAGCGATCGGCAGGTTGACTACGCACAGCACACTCACTCCAATATCGAACTCATTAAAAATACTCGCCAGGTTCTACATCTTTGGCCGGAATCTGAGATGAGAGACGTATAGAAGACCTGAAAATTAAACCAACCTGTGCCAAAAAAATCAGATATCTTCTGCCTTCGACATGACCGAGAGTCGACTTGGCCTCGGCTGAAAACCAGCTCTCCTTTTCTGCTGATGCGAAGAAGGCCGAATCAGCGCGGTCAAAGCTCTCTTCACCCACTCACCTTCCACGCCACCGATACGAACCAGAGAATTCGTCATAGCAGATCTGCGCATGTTCAACCGCGTCGAAGGATACGGCGTCGCACTGTGACTCCCATTGCCGCCGACATTCTTATGAAGACTGCAACGAAACGATCCGGGATGAGTCGTCGGAGAACACATACAGTTCTTCTTGGGCATGGATATCGGACCGCTATGCTTCGAGACGGTTATGGACCGATTGGGAGAGATTGAACGGTGGTCGATCGAGAATCGAACGGAGGATGAAGAAAGAGGTGCGGATGGGCATAGATTGACACGAGTGGGAGAACCAGGTCGGTGAAGATGGTTATCGTGGTCATGGTGGTGATTGTTGAAGAAAGAGGACGTCGGAGTGGAAAAACTGGAGCTTGTAGAGGAAGCAAACGCTGACGACGAAGAAGACAATGAACGATTTGAATTTCCAGAGTAAAATCTTCCAGAGGGAGAGAGCGAGCGAAGCACTGGTCCGCTCGATCTGGCTCTTGCTCTAGAAGATGAAACCGCCATTGAAAAATGGTAGAGAGAGAAAGTAAGAGAGAGAGAGAGAGAAGAAAAAACAAAAGAAGCTGTTTTTGGTATATTTAGCTCCCTAAAGGGGCCCCTTGGGGAACTGGTTTGGCAAACCTAATGAGTCTCCAAGGCCGGATTTATAGGGAAGAGAAATGAAGGGCAGATTGTAATTTGAGGAATTTTAAGGGGTAATTTATGTTTTTGGCTAACCATGGTATAGGTGTAGTTAGGGTTTTAACTCGAGGTGGGGGATAGGGAGATTGGGGAATCTGATCCAACGGCTGGAATGATGTGGACTGCGCAAAAGGACAAAAATTGGGAGGAGCCGTTTGTCTAACTGCTTTTTTCTAGATCGCAGCAAAAGCTGCCACGTATAAAGACTTTGGGAAACGGCCATACCTGAATGTACGAGAAAAGCCCATTTCCGTGTCCCTAATTACGCCTCGCACTGTTTGACCTTTCGTTATTTAAAAAATAATAATAAAAATTTTTTGGGGTCTTTAATTGAAAGATATTTTTATCAGATTTTGCCCATAAAAAGAAAATCATTTTCAAAAACTATTTGTTATAATTAAAATTTAAAACTTTTATTTTTGGTAATTAATTAAAATTAAAAACTGTAAATTTAAAAAATTGTAGGTCCTTATTTATTTATTCATTTATTTTTTTGGTAACATTGGGTTGAGAAGGTGTAAGATAAAGTTAAAATGCTGTCGACATACAACGAGGTAAGTTGTCAGTTGTCACGTATAGTGATCGCGGAATCCTTGGGAAACAATTATGGAAATTCAAATTTGTGGATGGGTAAAAGTGTAAATTTATGATTTTTATATTTTATATGGATGGGTAAAAACAATTATGTCACAATTTTTGTTTCCGTTGCATTTTTTTTATTTTTATTTTTTTGCAATTGCTTACCCAAAATGAAAATGTAAATTTGAATAAAGAATTTATCCTAACTTTAATAAAAAAATGGTTTTTTTTTTTTTGAATTACAACCAACTAAATCTTTTAATATATCTCTGCTTTTTCTCGCTTCAAAAAATGCAAAAACTAATAAACTTTGTGCAGCACAAAAATCCATTCAAAAGGTTAAAATAGAGTTTAATATTCTTTCGGACAAAAAAAAAATTATATATTTGGTTGGAGTTTTAAATACAGTTTTTTTATCAATGAAAACAGCTCAATCAATTTCAAAAAATAAAACATTTTCTTTTAAAAAATAAAGATAAATTTATTGAACTTCGTCATCCCTTTGCAATCTAATCTTTAATTTTATCAATATCTTTTCATTTTCATTATCTTTCTATCTCCTAAGAAGTGATCTTTTTTTATTATTTAGAATTGGTGATATGTCTTATATATATATATATATATATATATATTTTAAGTTCAAACTATTTTTGATACATTTTTGAATTTGAAATTATAAGGGTATAACATTATTTTAAAATTCAATGAAACGTTACCGAAACCCTTTTTCAATCTAAACTCAATAATAATAATAATAATAAGAATGATAATAATATAGCATAAAAATGAATGCAAAAAAAAAAAAAAGGGAAAGTTATAGAAATTTTTTTTTTTTAATTCTGCAATTTATAAGTCATATTTTATATTTTATTTTTTGGCTTTTTTGAAAAACAAAATCATAGATTAGTTGACAAGCAAAGTAACTGTTATGGTACGGAATCAAAGCGTCCCGGTAGGGATTTTAATACGGTTGCGTTGGGTGCAAGCTATAGGCGTATACTTCAATATCGAAAGTAAAATAAGAATAATAAAGTTTTTAATTTAATTTTATTTTTTTTGGATTTTGTACATAAAATTAGGTATTTTTGATATTAATTATGAATAAAGATGGAAGGCTGTATTAATTTGTAGAGTATTTGAAATGGTCAAAACATGGCGTTTAGTTGACTAACAGATGGTCAAATCAAAAAAGAGGAAAAAAAAAAAAAAAAAAGTCCTTAAAGACCACGCACCCACATAATTTGATTTGAAAGTTGGAAACCAGGGTTGGGAGATTAGTATTAGTTTCAGTGGGCCAAACTACTAGAAACCACCTTGCAATCTGCGCTCTTTCGTGGCCAAATGGAGAAAGAGCGTGGTGCTTTGCCTCCAATTTCGTACACCATTACTGAATTTTCCAGCTTTCTCCAGAATACCTGCTTCTTGCTCCTCCTTACCCTACATTAATTATTCTTTATTTATCTATTTATATTTTTATTTTCACAATTTGGATTAATTATATTAGCCTTTACTTATTTTTTATTTTTTATTTTTTGCTCTTCATCCCACTAGATATTTTGTATTAATTTATAATTTTTATTATTTATTATTATATAATTAAATACATTTAATTGTAATTTTTATATTAAAAATTTAATATGCAAAAAATGACGTTTTTAGGACAACTATTAAATTATCACCATATAACATGTGAATTTTGTTAGTTCCTCGTCTTTAATAGTAGCAAACAACATTTTTTTTTTTAATTTTATTTGGATTCCTTCTAAATTTTAACTTAATTATGGTTGTAAAATGGAATTTATGTTATTAACTCTTGGATGCTATAGTATTTCTCTTTTATTTATTATTTTTTTTTGGGTAAATGAAAAAGATGCCTCCTGTATTTCTTATTTAGTTAGTTAACCATATTTTACCCTTTGAAGTGTACTGTTCCAAACTAGAAAGCATCACATATTGTTGGCTTAGAAAAAAAAATATGTATTGTTTTTTTGATTTAGTCAAATTATGCAATTTTCCCCTTCTAAATTGACAAAATTAGTCATATAATGCCCAAAAAAATAAAATAACACAAAACAATTTTTAAATAGAATTGCAGAAATATATGATTAATTTTATTAATTTATTAGTCAAAATGTATAATTCCCATTAATTGACCAAAAAATAAAATTTAGAGACAAATATTAGAAAAAAATAACTTTGGGAGGCAAAATGTCAAATGTATTATAATTCAAGTGGTTGAAATATGATGATTACTGGTTTTTTCATTTGAGCTAGACCTGTAGATAGGTGATTAAAACTCACTACAAAAACAAATATAAAAATTTATGTATAATATATGAGAGAGGGGAGATTTGACAAATGTTTTTAATAAATCAGCTAACCTTTGATTTTTCTTGTTAAATGGTCAATAAATATTTACTCTTTATAAATCAGTTATTAAAAAAATCAAATTTCAGACGTTGAAATTTATTTAGTCAGTTATTAACCATTGGATGAACCTCATCCATCATCCAATACCTAGAATGGTTTGTCTAAAAAGTTTGTAAAATCTATTCTCTAGAGACTGATCAGTGATCCATTTACCAATCTATTTGACTAAAATATTTGATAAACAATCACATGTTTTTTTTTAATTTTTTTGCATCCAATGGTATTAAAACCGTTATTTATAATCAAAATTGATCTCCTAACACTGTCTCTCATTTTATAGTGAGAAATATAATGACCTAGACAACAAAAATGGCACCTTTGTTAAGTAATTCATTTTGTTTTATATGTTAATCCTTTAAAAGATAAATTATTTTTTAAATATTAAAAATTAAAAATATAAAAAAAAAAATAAACCCTTAAAGGTCGTATGATTCTACTTTTAATTTCCATATATATAATGTGTGAGATGTAGTTCTCAGAAAAATATTTTTGATTTATAATTAAGTTGTTTAAAAATTGCTATCTCATTCATATTTAAATTAGTTATCTATCCTTTTTTATTTTTTATTTTTAATTAATTATGTGTAGTTTATTTAAGTTAAATTCTAGTTAAGAAAATTAAAACTAACTACTACTAACACTAATAAGCTTTGGAAATAAACAGATCAGACTCAATCAAAAACAAAAAAGCCTATACCTTACCAAAACAAAAAAGGGTAGATAACGGTAGAAGTAGATGATTGGATGATATTGATTTAATTAAAAGAGTAGGTCTAAGGAGTCAAACCAAAACCCAACCAGAGATTGTAGAACAAAAAAAAAGCATTCCACAACAACCGGGCCAACCATACCAATCCCTCCTCCTCCTTCTCCTATTTAGCACATACAATTTAGCTATCACTAAATATACAATTTATCTATCACTATCGCACGTAGCAACATTGTCCATTGCATGTTCATTCACAGCTCCTCCTAACTTCCTATTTCATTTCTTTTATTAAAACCCTACGCTACCAGACATTTTGTTTTGTGCTTTCCGCTACTCTCCCGTCAATTTCAGTTTTGCTATTTTCTTAATCACACTATTAATCATTTAATTATTCTTTAAAGCTTTTTTTTCATATATATATATATATATATATATATATATATAATTAAAGCTAGATGTAAACTTTTTTGGGGAATAAGCTAGATATAAACTTGGTTTAACAGTAAAATGAAATCGTTATTTATTTATTTGTATTTAATCTTATTCTTGTTTATTTATAAGTTTACTTTTTTAAAATGGATTAAAATTATAATGACCAAAAAATTTTGGTATTTCTAATGTTTATTATATTTTAGAGTATTATTATTATTTTATTGTATTTCAGCCAGAATGTCAAATTATTTTATTGTATTTTAGACTTTATTTTCTTATTTACTTTTTAAATTTTATTTAATATCATTATTAGATCTATTTATTCGTTACTTAACATCTAATGTTTAGACTTTTGTGAGGACAATCTAATGATTTATAAGGCTTTTTTTCAGTTAATAATCGGATTTCAAATTTTCCATTTTCAATATATAATAAAAAATTCAATGTTGAGTTAAAAAGCTTAATCTTTCATTCATCCAATTAGATTATAAGCCTCTAAATAGACCTTAAAAAAAAAAAAAAAATCTAGTTTGTCTATGTCTTTAGTATTGTTCTGGTTTACAGAAATAATAAATCTTTACAAAAGGTTATCATCCAATCATTGGAGATACGGTTTCTATTTTGATTTTCAAAGCAATCTTTGCCCCCTCCCAAAGGATTAGATTCAACCGGCCTAAGATCCACTTCTAATCAATATTTGCTATGACTTAATTAACATTTGTCAAAATATCATTGGATGGATGGAGCAAAATATGGATGCGATAGGGAATTGATATCTTTGGATATGTAGTCGTTTAGTGCAATTCAAAGATAAGATTAATCTGCCCAAAAATAAATAAATAAATAAATATCATTGCAAGGGCTTTCATAGTATACTGACAAGTTGTTGAAAAATCCCAAGTAATTGGAAAAAGAAAAATAATAATACTAATAAAGAATGTGTGACAGCTATGATATATACTAAATTAATGACTGAAGTTACGTATATCGGATAAGGGTTTTAATAATATGATATATTTTTTATTACATGGGCATAATTATTATAAAAATATGTTTACCCTTGGTAGTATATCTGGCAATTTGGGTTGGTGGGTCGTGTTTGTGTCAACCCGTTTAATAATCGTGTCAAAAATGCCTAACCCGAACACGATCCATTTATTAATCGTGTCAGGTACCTAAAACACTAACCCGACCTGTTTATAAACAGGTCAACACGACACGACCCGTTTAACACGATTATTTTAACGGGTCGTGTTGACCTATTAACCCATTAACCTGAAATTGACCTATTAACCCGAAAACTAACCTATTAACCCGTTAACCCGAAAATTAACCTATTAACCCGAAATTTTTTTTTATTTTTTATTTATTTTTATGTTTTTGTTTTATTAAAGATGTATTTTTTGTTTTTAAAAAATTAGTAATAGAAAATTATTTTTATAAAATTTTTAATTTATAATATTTTTTAGTTATTAAATATTATATTAGTGATAAAATATTAATTTAAAATTAAATTTAAATGGGTTGTAATAGGTATATAATCGTGTCGGGTTGAAACTGACACGTTTAATAAATGGGTCGTAACGGATCAATTTCGAGTTAAACAGGTCAACCCGAAAATGACACGATTAATAATCGTGTTAAACGGGTTGACCCGATTATGACCCGAACCCATTTATAATAAACCCAAACTCATTTATTCCGTGTCGTTTTCGAGTCGTGTCGCCGTGTCATGATCCAAATTGCCAGGTCTACTTGGTAGCGTGGCATTTGAATTTTATTATTCCAAACTTTTTTAGTGTCTGAAAGATTATTTGTACTTTTATTTTGTACATATTACTTTTTTTCTTAAGTACACATATCGAGTATGTTTGATTTATGAAATAAACATATAAATAGAATTTCTATTTTATAAGTTTTTTATTTTCTATTTTTGATAAGTTTTTGAATTTGACAATAGCTATTTTATAAGAATAGATATGCCTCTATTTGAAAGGATAGTAGTTTCTTTTTAAAATCTCAGAATTTTTATTTCCATGTTTTAATCTGGATAAATTTTGAAATATCCTTATCATATTTAAATTTAAATTGATTATCATATATTAAAAATATATAAATAAATATAAAATTTAATTTTTAATTAATTTGTACTAAATTTGAACACTTTTGAAAAAAAAATATTTATAAAAGATAAACCTTGATTAAAGTCAATATTTTCACCAAACATATAAATAGGAATTATCAATTATCTTTATATTTTCTATTCCTATGAATAGTTATTTCTAGTTTTAAAGGAATAGTTATTTTATATACCAAACACAACCTTAAATTAGAGAAAGATGTTTTTTTGCTCATTGGTATTAAGGTTATAGTGTCCTTATTAAAAACTCCAATGAGAAAACCATAATTTTATGGGATAGTATGATTTCAAGTTTAAATTTTCATACCTTCAAGATAAAAATAATATTAAAAAAAGTTATTTCCAGGAATTGCCCTAAGAATCGTTTTAGAATTCTTACGAAGAGTTCTTTTGAAAATTCGATAGAATTTTTTCTAAAATATGGACAATCCAAAAATTTTTTGCAAATAAAATATATTCCAAATATATATATATATATATTTATCTACAACAAGATATAATTCCCTTACTACAATTCAATAGCAACAATCATATCACCATGGTTATATAACTGTTAAATATCACACATACTTTATATCAGAGCTATTGAAAAACAAGGTTTTGGTTGTGATACAGCCGAATATTAAAAGATTTGACTAGTGGTAAATAATATGATTTGGTCAATAATGTAAACTAGGAAAGTTAGCAATTAGCTAACTGTTGTAGGAGGTTTTCTTATTTGTTTTAGGCTGTAATCTCCTTCATTAGAAGACCCTTGTGTAATAAAGTCAATAAACATAATTTTTTCATTCTGAATTTCTATTTTTTGAGTTTATATGGTATTAGAGCATTGGTAAATTTGCTTCTTGGCTTTACCGAATAAATAAATAAATGAAAGAAACCTAGTTGTCCTTTTGCACAACTCAATTATCAACCATGTTCGAAGTATCATCTAAGTTCACATTTTCTTCCACTAATCCATTCAACAGCACTACTTCTCAAGCCCCAGACACTAATTCCCATTATGTCCAGATCACTAAGATTTGCCTCTATAGTGATAATTTTTTATGATGGTCTCAATCTAGTTGAATGAATATTCTAGGGTGTGGAAAAATTGGCAACTTAGCTGGAGAAAAGAAGGTATCGATATCATGAAATTCAATGCAACTTATGTTATGCAGAAAATTCAATGGTTATGACATGGCTCGTCAATTCCATAGAGGAGGACATTAGTTAAAATCAGATGTGCTATTCCATGGGTAAGGAACAATGGGATAATGTTAACCAAATGCATTCCAATTTAGAAAATTAATCTCAAGTTTATGAATTAACTTGAAACTCGATGACATTTGATATAGGGATGACATAGTCAACAAGTACTTTAATTTGTTGAAATGGTTGTGGCAAGATTCAAATATGTTTAATGATTATGAATGGAAATCTATTGAAGATGCCATTCACAATAAAAAGACCATGGAGGCTCATCGAATATACAAGTTCTTAGCTGGGCTCAATATGGAGATTAATAAAGTGAGAGGAAGAATCATTGGCAGATCACCTTTTCCTTTAAATGGCAAAGTATTTATAGAAGTATGAATAGAATAAAATTGTAAAAATATAATATTGGGTAAAAAGACCACTAGCTGGGCTGTAGAGACTTCAACATTAATTGACTCTAAAGCTGTTGCTAATAAGGTAACAAATTACTCAAAGAAAATTAAAGAAAAGCCACGGGTGTGGTGTGATATCTACAATCATCCTCGCTATACTAGTGAGACTTGCTGAAAAACCAATGGTAGGCCTGCAAATTTGAAAAATAGTAAAGCTGATGACAAAACTAGCCGTGTAACACCTATTGCAAATAAAGTTGAAGGAACACCCTTCAGCAAGGAACAAATGGATCACCTTCTTACACTACTAAAATCTAATTCATCATCTGGCATTCCCAGTGTTTCTCTTGCTCAAACAAATAATGAACCTAGTTCACTTTTCTTGTTATTCAAACTTTACTACATGGATTAGTAATTTTAGAGCTTCTAATTATATGACTAGTCTATCTAAATTATTCAGTACCCACTCACCTCATTCTAGCATAGATAAAGTTGGAATTGCATATTTGAATTTCTCGCCCCTTATAGGGAAAGGTTTGATAAAAATCTTTAAGAATATTGATCTTATATTTGTTCTCCGTGTTCCTAAACTAGCCTGTAATCTTTTATCAATGGATAAACTTTCAAAGGAATTTAATTGCTCTCTTATCTTTTCTGATTCTCACTGTGAATTCCAAGATTAATGCTCGAGCAAGAAGATTTGCAATGCTAAAACGATAGATGGATTTTCTACCAGTCAAAACTTGATCTACGGGTTGAGAAATGTATTTGCATTGGGTATGCTCCAAATAAAAAGGAATATAAGTGTTTTAATCCCCAATCAAAACATTTCATGTGAGTATGGATGTTTCTTTCTTAGAAAACAAACCTTATGAACGTTTCCAAATAAAAAGGAATATAAATGTTTTAATCCCCAATCAAAACATTTCATGTGAGTATGGATGTTTCTTTCTTAGAAAACAAACCTTATGGATGTTTCTTTCTTAGAGAACAAACCTTACTCTCACAAAAATTATCTTTAGAAGGAGAAGGAAGAAGTGAAAGAAAGTTTTTTTGATCTATACCCTATTCCATTATCAAGCACTATTCTAAATCCTTTTTACTATTGTTTTTGAAAAACAAAGTAAGGAAATTTTTTATAAAATGCTAGTAAAAAATTACAAAACATTAATATGTCTTTAACATAGGGAGAAGCCATACAAATAGATCAAAGGAACCAAAATGTTGAGCTTCTAGTTTATACTTAGAGGAGATCCCATCAAAAGAATCAAGGTTAGCCAATAAATTTAGAATTCGATCACTTTTCAACTTCGGGCACTTGTACTCAAGATATTACAGGAATCCCTACTCCTAACCCAAATTCAATCCTTGTTTTAAATGTGCCATTAAATTTGAATATTCTATAGTCCTTAGAAAAAGGAACTCGAACCTACACAAAATATCCCATTGTCAAATACCTATTTTATGAAATGATTTCTCATTACTATAGGGCTTTTTTCCTTAAAAATCTCATACCCCTTTATCTTTAGAAATATTAAAGGAGTCTTAAATGATCCAAATTGGAAATTAACAGTTCTGAAAAAGATGAATTCTTTGAGAAGAATTAGAACTTGGGAGATAATGGATTTACCTAAATAGAAAAATACAAGAGGTTGTAAGTGGTTTTTGTTATGAAATATAAAGCTAATGATAACAGAAAAAGATAAAATATGAGACTAGTTGCTAAGAGCTCTACCGAAACCTATGGAATTGATTACCAAAAAACTTTTGCTCTTTTTGCTAAGATTAATTCAATTTAAGTTTTGTTGTTTTTTTAGATACGAATTTTAACTAGCCCTTACGCCAATTGAATGTGAAGAATGCATTGCTAGATGGAGACATAGAAAAAGAAGTCTTCATGAGCTACCACTTGGATTTGAGAAGAGAATTAGACCAAATAAGGTCTGCAAATTGAGAAAGCCCTTATATGGCCTAAAATAATCTCTTAGAACCTTGTTTGAACATTTTCAAAAAGCTGTAAAAAACTATAGCTACTGTCAAATTTAGGTAAACCATATGATGTTTTACAAGTACAGCGAAAAAGGCAAGGTTGCAATTTTAATTGTTTATATGGATAATATAGTTTGAATAGGTGATGTCATTAAAAAACTAAAGTGACGAAAAAAGAAATTGGGAGCTGTTATCAAGATTAAGGACTTAGGCACATCAAAATACTTCTTTGAAATGATATTTGCGATGTCCAAGGCCAAGGTAGGTATACTTGTCAATCAATGGAAAAATGTTCTCGATTTACTTGGTGAGAAAGGCTTGCTAAGTAAACTGCAGAAACTCCTCTTGAATCTAACTTGAAGTTATAAATTGACAAAGTCAAAAAAGTGCAAAATGGATAGCAGTATCAAAGGTTAGTTAGAAAAGACTAATTTACTTGTCTTATACACGTCTTGACATAGCGTTTGTTATTAGCATGATTAGCCAGTTTATGCATTCACCAAAATTAGAACACTTTGATGCAATCTATAGGATTTTAAGATATTTAAAAGAAACTCGTGGAAATGTTTGATATTTTATAAACATGGCCATCTACAAGTAGAACATGTATTGATGCAGACTGGATAAGTATTGTTATTGATAAACAACTAATTTTTAGTTACTGTTCATTTGCAGAGGCAACCTTGTTACTTGGTGAAGCAAGAAACAAAATGTTGTTGCTAGGAGCAATGCTGAAGCAGAATTAAGAGCAATTATATATGGAATTTGTGAAGTTTTATGGTTTAAAAGGTTATTAAAACATTTGAAAGTCTCTAATCCTTTGCCTTATGAAGATATTTTGTGATAACAAAGCAATGATCTCGATTGCCTATAACATGTCCTCCATGCCAAAACAAAACATGTGGAAGTGAATAAGCACTTTATCAAGGAGAAACTATAAATTGGACTGATTTATATGTTGTACATTCCTATTTCCAAACAATTGTAGACATGCTTACCAAAGGATTACCAAATGAGCAGTTTGATGACTTTATTGATAATCTTGTTATGGAAGATATGTTCAAACTAGCTTGAGAGGGAATGTTGGAAAATAGGGATTTGGTTGTGATACATTCGAATATTAAGAAATTTGATTATTTATAAATAGTATGATTTAGTCAATAATCTAAAATAAGAAAGTTAGTAATTACCCAGCTACTGTAAGAAGATTTTCCTAATTTGTTTTTTGTTCAAATCTCCTTTTATAATGAAACCGCTATGTAAAGCATTAGTAATAAAGTCAATACACAAAATTCTTTCATTCTAAATTTCTCTTTTCTAAGTTTATAAAAGTATTGTAGAAGTAATTATAAATTTAAATAAGAGTAGTTATAAATTTAAGTTGTATAGACTAATCAAATAATCTAAGTAAAGAAAGATAAAAGACAAAGGGAGCTCAATAATGTTGCTATGGAAAAAAAATTGGAAGGGTGATATAAGAGGCAGGCTACTAGCTAACTACCTAAGCTTATGGGAATGTTAAAACAATAAAATATGAAATGCAGACATCTTAGTTAATGGACTAATTTATACATGAAAAATAAATGTTTAACTTTTGAATATTTTTTCTCTCAAAACCGTACAATTCAACTCGTTAAAAGATTCTCCATATAATATTTTTTACAAAACCCTAATCTTAACCCCAAAGACTTATTCAAATAAAAGCAATATTTGAAGAATAAAATAACATAAACTATACATTAAAAGAATTTTAAAGTTGTAACATTTACATAAACCACACATAAAAATTCAGTCAGTATATGTCATATAGGAAAAATTTTGCGTATATCAAGTTGTTATTAGTGTACCATATGATATATCCAATATTGCCAAGTGGTTTTTGGTGTCTTAAGGTACCACAGGACATGAAAGAAGAGGGAAACTCATTAAAATCTTTTAGCATTCTAAAGTTGTTATGACAAAATTTCATCATTGCTGTTTGCAACAAGGATGACAATACATGTATAAGGGTCATACTCAATATCTGCTGTATTCAATGATACTATATGATACATTAACTAATCATATCTAATATCACCATTTAACCATATGATTTATATATATATATATATATATATATATATAAATATAATCCTCAATTTTATCAAGTCGTTCTAGATAAACTAATATTCCATAGTTCCATTTTCTCACTTATAATATTTACCAATCAATATTTCCAAACTTTCTTAAAACCAATGGTTTTGTTACCTAATATCGAGGTAGTAATGGACGGAAAAAACATGAATATAAATACTGTGATTCTCAATTTTAACACAAGTAGGTTAAAGTCTCTAAACATTAAAAAGATCACATGAATAAATATATTACATCTATTCATATATTTATAAATATATAGTCAGTTTCACATCAGAATGATATGATAATTTTAATATCATGTCTTCCTTTATTAGTCTTTAAATTACATTAAGAGTTAAGATTTAAAATTCAAAAAATGGCAAAATATGAGTTTAGTAACATACTAGAACCTTATTTAGGGAAAATGAACCATATCAAGACCCAGTGATTAAGAAAAATAATTTTAAATCTCAGCATTTGATACAATTCAAGAGTTAAAAAAGTAAGTTTTGATCTTAGTCCCGATATTAAAATTTTAATTTGAACATGACAGTATATATATATATATATATATACATACATACACATATATAGTCATAATTACTTCAAATTCATATAAAAATTCAAAATTTGATATATATACATACATACACATATATAGTCATAATTACTTCAAATTCATATAAAAATTCAAAACCATCAAATTAAAATTTTAATATGCTCAAAACATATTTGAAAAACTTCTCATTTACAAATATCGTTGATAATCACTTCTGCTTCGCTATAAAATCACCTTTAAACTCAGCATGGGTGCCTAAAATATAAGAAAAATATTTCTTAGGCTTTCAAAAATGTAATTGAAGACATTGCTGCATACCTAAAGTCCCAAAATTAATTCTATAGCTCCAAGATTATAGAAATCGAACACCAAAAGGGTCCAATTATACTATAAACTTATTGGACCTAGCAACCAAAATTGGGGTTTTCAACTTATGGTCAATTTTAAGAAATTGAATATTTTATTAGCTCCTAATAACTTCTAGAAATACATTAGCAACAAAAATTTAGTCATAAAATTGTTCAATTTCACCTTATATTTACACAAATTGACCCATATCGATAGTTACTGTACAGTCAATTGTAATTGGCAAATCATATATAAATGGAAAACCTACCATATGGGTGACAAATAGATACACTTACTTGGTTTAATGATACCAATGGTGGCTGAAAAATTCAATGGAGCAGTCGACCAAACTTGATTTCTTCGGATCTTCCAAATTAGCAAAATTAGAGCAAAATGAGGGTAGAAATGGACTCAGAAGCTCCAAAATAGGGGGAAAGACTAATCTCATGGCTTGAAAACCAATATTTTGATAATTAAAGCAAATCAATTCTCGTCAAAAAATCGACTGATCCTAGCGCATCCCATGAGAAATTACAGGGAAAGGCTTATCTTGGGATGAGCATTCAGCTATTATAGGTAGTGAGGTTCAGTTTGGTCAAAATCAAGGGCAATTAAGTTGGAGTTGGATTGCATGATGGATGTAAACAATGTGAACTGACTGATTGAGAGGGTGTAGGCTGTGGGTTTTGAGATTTTAGGGGCTTTTAGGTGTTTTCAAATTATTGTTTCCCATGCAAATATGTCCCCATATATATATATATATATACACACACACACATATAAACATATGTACAATCTTAAAACAATATTGATGTTGACATTAGCATTGGTAAAATAATAAAGCATAAAATCTCACATATCCATAATTTTCGAACTGTGATTCAAAATTATACATAATATGAATATGAGAATTCGTGTTGATGAGTTTTATATAATTATATGATGCTCAAAACCAAAACTTGACTATACAAAAAGTTAACCTTTGGACCTATATGTGGAATTGGTCAATCCCAATCAAATTTGTAAAATTCACTTATTTTATGGTACAAATTGTTATATTATAGTTAATTGCTATTCCCATGAGTTCAAATCCCTGTAGCCTATTTATAAAAGTAAAATGTACGACAAATCTTTGGAATTTAATGAGAAATTTTTTTTGAACATCATATTGAATTAGTGGTGGAAAATATTCCTTTTGCAGGTGGCTCATTTAACTTTCATGTTTTTAGTTTTTAATTTTTCTATTTTGTTTGACAATTTAAGCATACATGAATACTACTTTGATAGCCATTTATCACGGTAAAAGAAAATAAATTTATCAAAATAACCTCATTTTGCTTTGAAGTGGTTTTCAAATTGATATTTTTTCTTTTTCGGTTTTTTTTTTCCCTTTAAGTTTGTAGATAAATGAGAAGCCTAACTATATAATTTAAAATATAAGTCAATTATACGCAACTTAAATAAAATATTTAAAAAAAAAAACTGAAAACAAAATACAAAAAACATAAACGTCACCAAATAAGAGTTAATATCTAATATTAACATCTTGTGGTTGTTGCCATTTTGCAGTGCCAAATGATCAAGGATTTTTTTCTTTTTTTTGGTAATAGCTAAATGATCAAAGTTTAAAATATGCACTTTTAAATACATGAATATATATATATATATATATATATATATATTTTTCTCAATAGCCTTTATAAATATGTTTTATAGGCTTACATTTAGATGCTTTTGATTTACCAAAAAAATAGCTAATTAGTGATTCTCTGGTTGCTATTGATTTAATTTATAGTGACTCATTATTTAGGTGCTGAGTTGTTTTTAGTTCGGGACATCAAAGAGTACTGAACTCAGTAACTTGTATTTCTTTTTCTTTTTATCCGCGTGAGGGCAATCATGTGGCACGTGTACTTGCTCATCGTGCTTTTTATCTTTGGATGAAGCTGAGGCTTTGGATGGAGGATGGTGAAAAGGCATCTTGGTTGCTTTCTTCGTAAATAAATGTATAGATACAGCTCTGTTGTAGTGTAATATATTTCTTCAGAAATATGTGTATATACAAATATGCATCATAATATATATATATATATATATATACATATTTAATATCAAACAATAGGTAGTTTGATGTCAAAAAATATTATATATAAATATATTATGAAGTTTTAATATTAAAACTAAATATATGATGTTTCTGTTTAATGAAATTCTTTTCCTTCCAAATATATATATATATATATATATGAGATCATTTTGATATGATAAAGAACTTATAAAAATGAACGATAAGAAATAGTTATCTACAATAAATCTAATGATTGTAGATGCTATTCTACATACTCCTTCTCCATAATTTTCTTATAATATCATTATTATATACAATTTATATGCTTTTGCATGATATGTATTAGAGATTAAATCGATTGGTTATTTCATTTAGATGTCATCAAAATTTCCAATGCTAGCTTGATTGTAAAAGTTTGTACATATATATATATATATATATATGTATATTTTATGGTACATAACAAATTTGTGTTGTATACATATATTTAATTGGTGGATATAAAAATATTATTAATTTATATATTCATATAATTTAAATTTATTAAATTAAAATTTTAAATAAATTAATTAAATATAATTATATCATCTACCATCTAAATTTAATAAATATTTTGATAGCTTTAATATTATTATTATTATTTATATATTTATTTAAAATAACCAAAAGTGAAATATAAAAAAAAACCCTAAACCGCTGGCTTTTTTTTTTTTCCTTGGCGAATCGAAACTGTTGACTTATGTGACAGTTGATGCATTCATTATTACGAAGATCTCTTACATATGGCGCCGCTTTATACGTTTACATATACACATATATACTCTTACTTTTATTTTTCTAGCTAATAAATGTGAATTTTTTAAATATATTTTGGTAATCTACTTATTTAATTCTGTATTTCATTGGCCTTTGGCAGACTCAAGGGTTGGATGTATATTGTCGCCCATGGTTATGCCAGTTTGGTGTTTTATTTTTTATTATTATTTTTTAATTTCATTTTATAATATATATAGAGAGAATAAGAAGTTTTGTACAATTTAATTTGGTGATGTCATGCATCACTAACTTCCTAAACAAGAATTCCTAAGGGGATAAATCAAAGCGTTTGATAAATTCTTCTGCCCTACATACGTGGTGAATTCCACGTTTCAACCTATAAATTATTTTACACGTGGACAATTCTCTCTAACTATAATTTCTTTTAGTTTAATAGGTAATCTCTAAAATACTTAAATTTTTATTCCTTTAGGTGTAGGTTTGAAAATGGGAAATAAAAAAATCAATTGTAATTTATTATTTTTAGTTTAGAAAAATTGCACCTTGGTTTTCAAATTTAAAATGTTTCAATTTAAGTTCTTTAATTTCAATTTATGTATTTTGATCCAATTGGATCTTCTAATTAATGGTGATTAATGATTCTATCAATAACATTAAAATACAATTTGGACCAATTTTTGCACTTAAGACATTTAATTTGAATTTCTCCTACTTTATATTCCACTATTACAATTACAATTTAGTACTCTCTAACTTAATATCCATGTTAACCAGCATTTGCCAAAAACTTGTATTAGACTAAAATGCAATAAATTAAATTTTGAAACTTAAATTGCAACATCTTAAATTGAAAGTATCCTCCTAAACTAAGGGTAGTAGATTGCAATCAACTCAAAAAATAAAATAAAATAAAATTGGAGTTTTCTATACGAGTACAACTATATGTCAAGAGTAGTGATTTTCACCACCTTACACGTTAGTAGATCTAATATCTATGTGGTTTTATATATACATGAGATCCACTATCTGTAAACTGTTTTTACTTATATATATATATAGGATTTATTATCACATAAAATGGTAATAGTCACCACTGGTTATAAACATCATTTTGCTTTCTATAAACTAGAAAAAAAAAATTATATGAAGTTAAAAGACTTATAGTTACATCATTTGTTGTATTGCAAAAGAGATTTTTTGGGGTTATATTTACCAATAAAAGTGGCCTCTAACAATCTAATGTGGGATTATTTAAAAAAGAAAAATTATATATAGTCAATTTCAAATAAAATTCACTTTTAATTATTATTGGATTATATTAAACGCTAGGATTTAAAATTTAAAAAATATTCAAATATGATTTTAGTGATATAATAAAACACTATTTAAAAAAAATAAACTCTGCTAAAAATGATAATTAATAAATATAATTTTAAATCTCAACTTTTAATGTGATCCAAAAATTAAAAAATAAAAATTTCATATCAGTTTTTATATTAAAAATTTTATTTGACTATAACTATATATATTAAGTCAGTCTTAAATAAAATTCATGTTATTTTATTTAACTAAAGTTTATCCTTAATGACTATAACTATAAACCTGATTAACGATATATGTGATGAGATCTTTTTACCAACGATGAAGAAGAATGGATAGAGTAGCCTTCAAAGAAAATGAACACAGTACACTTTTTTTTTTTTTTGGAAAATGAATACATTAGACTATGTATATATAGAGAGAGAGAAAGAGAGGAGGAAAGAGAATAAATAGATAAATACTGATCTGGGTTGGTGGTTGGGAAGGTTCTGAGAGGTTAATTGTTTGGAGAAGAAACATAAGACAATGATGGGGTTGGAGATGGGTCAATATTCAATTGTCGGATTACTGAAAGGCTTCCTATAAAAGGCACTCCTACCTTGCAAGTTGTGAAAGGTGATGTAAGAAAACACAGTGATCGTTTCTTTTGGCTTATGCATGTTTGTTTGTTTGTTTGTTTACCTTTCAAGTTCTGAAAGGTGATGTACGAAACCCCAGTAAATATTAAAATATATAATTTCATGGTTATTTCATTTTAGTCTCTAGTGCTTGATTTATATAGGGCACTTCGTGGTTAATTGGGATTTCATCTATACCTGGCAATTCGGGTTGGTGGGTCGTGTTCGTGTTAATTTGTTTAATAATCGTGTCAAAAATGCCTAATCCGAACACGACCTATTTATTAATCATGTCAGGTACCTAAAATACTAACCCGACCTGTTTATAAACAGGTCAACATGACATGACCCGTTTAACACGATTATTTTAATGGGTCGTGTTGACCTATTAACCCGTTAACCTGAAATTGACCTATTAACCCGAAAATTAACCTATTAACTCGTTAACCCGAAAATTAACCTATTAACCCGAAATTTTTTTTTATTTTTATGTTTTTGTTTTATTAAAGATGTATTTTTTGTTTTTAAAAAATTAGTAATAGAAAATTATTTTTATAAAATTTTTAATTTATAATATTTTTTAGTTATTAAATATTATATTAGTGATAAAATATTAATTTAAAATTAAATTTAAATGGGTTGTAATAGGTATATAACCGTGTCGGGTTGAAACTGACACGTTTAATAAATGGGTCGTAACGGGTCAATTTCGAGTTAAACAGGTCAACTCGAAAATGACACGATTAATAATCGTGTTAAACGGGTTGACCCGATTATGACCCGAACCCATTTATAATAAACTCAAATCCATTTATTCCGTGTCGTTTTCAAATCGTGTCGCCGTGTCATGATCCAAATTGCCAGGTCTAATTTCAACTTTTGACATTTCAACTAAAAAAATAAAAAAATAAAGATTTCATCAAGACCCAGATCTAACAAGTGGTAAATAGGAAAGCAAGATATTGGCCACCTGCATCTCGTACCAATAAATCACAATTTACTATTGCCCAAAAATAATAATAATAATAAATCAGAATTTACACATTGTTAATGAATTAGTGCGATTTGAAGATCACTTGATTTAAAGTACCATATTTAATTAAAAGTTAGTAGGACTCCTTTTTGAAAGTAGAGAAAAAGGTTTAAGTGTTATTAGATAGAATTTTACTATAAAATTTTACCTAATAATAAAAGTCGTTTGTGCTTTTAGAGGAAAAATTGTATTTCACATTTTTAACATTCTAGAAGTATTATATTCTTGATTCATGTATCTATAAATAGGGATTATTACTATGTAAAAGATAATTCTTGAATTTTTTATTTTCAATATAACAAGAGAATTACGTTACAAAGAATAAAAATAGAAAATTTTTATTCTTCATTTCCATATTCCTATACATGTCTGGTCAGCTAAATAATTCCATTTTATTTTAAAAAGTAGATTTTTTTTTCACCCAGTTTAATTTATTTCTTTACTAATATTTTTAAATGATGTAATATTATATCAATGCTAGGATGGGCAAACCTTTTGGAAAACCTAAACAAAATCTTATATCGTTTTAAATGAGATGGCAAAATTATGAACAATATTAATAGAATAAAAAAGTGACATGATACTAATGGGGGTGAAGCATTACAAGATAGGTATATGGCTAAGGTAATAGGCCCATTTTTTTGAATAATCTCTCTAATAGATCCAAAAGCGTTGCTTGGAACTTCTTCGAATTTCATAATGGATCTTACTAATTTTTTAAGTTTTAAACCATCATATGAAATGAGTTCAATAAGGAGGAATTGTATTTACCATCCACAAATTAAACCTTAAGGATTTGAATGGTAAAATTTACTATCCTTTACATATATATATATATACGAAATTTGTTATTTGTCATCATAATTTATGTGTTAAATTTTAATTGAGAATATTTAATGTTATTATTTTTTATTTTAAAATTCTAAAAGTGAATCCTTCAATAATAATCATTTGAATTGTTATTTGGCATGTAAGTTCCATTTGTGATCATTCATCAATGATAATAAATAGAATTTTATATATATATATACACACACAATCAAACATGAGTACTTTTTCATATTTTGTAATGGATTAGTAAATCTCACTAATTTTTAAGGTTCAAACCATCATACAAAATGAGTTCAATAAGGAGGAAATGTATCCACCATTCACAAATCAAACCTCAAAGTTCCAACGTGAAAATCTACTTTCTTTTCTTTATTAATACAATAATAATTTAGTGTACTGCCTAGCTCACTTTTATTATTGGTTACCTAGAAGTAAGATTGGCAAATAAGAATAGCAATCGGGTCAGGCTGGATTTTTAAGAGACTTGATCCAGTCGGGTCGAGTATGGGTAACCCTTAAATGGGTTTTGGTTAGGTTGGGTTTACTAATTTAATGCCTGATTTGAGTTCGGGGTTGGTCGAGTTTGGGTAATACTCGTCCTATACCTGGATATATATGCAAAAAATGTTCTTTTTGGATTTATTGTTATATTTAAAATTGATTCAATCATATCAAGGCAGATAAAATTCAACAAGTAAAAAATTAGGATCAAATTTTTGTCGAGACTGATTATAATCAGATTGGACTGGATTTATCCGAATTTAAGTAAATCAGACCCGATTGCCATTCCGATCGGCAAATCATATATGGTAGTATTATTTAAAGTATTTAGGTACGGCATGGGGAAAAAGCCTAAGGCATGAAAAAAGGAGCAAGCGTCAACAGGAACACCTTTTATTTAATTTATTTTTTCACTTTTTAAATTTATTTTTTTAATATTAAATATGCTAATGAAGTTAAAATAGACATTACTATTTGTATAAAGTTAAATATTCAAATATATTATTAAGTAATTGTAGTATTTATGATTTTAAAATTTATTTTTTGTTGGAAATTTGAAAATATAAAGTTTTGAAAATTAGTTATGTTAACTTATTTTGATTCCACGTACTAGGAGAATGTAGGCTTGTACAGATCTTAGCTTTCAAGGTGTATATTTATATACTATATTATTGATTTGATGGTCTTAAGATAATTTAAATAATAATTAAAAAAATGCCTTATTACCTCGTAAGATTTAAAGCTTGATGTTGTCGCTTTGCTATGCGTCGTAGCTTTTAAAACCTTGTTAAAATCAAAGTTCAAAATTTCAGTATTGGTGAAAATATTGAAAATGTAAAATATAAAAATATCAGAAAGTATCAAATATTGATAAAAATTTACAAAAAATGATGGAAATCTATTTTAAAAAATAGAAATTTTTTTTTATAAAAATTTTAACATTAGCTTATTTAAATAATCAATTATCAAATTGATTATAAAAATTGCAAAAATATTGAGTAGATATTATATTTTTCCTAATCAATTTAATTTATAGTAAGTGGTAACGATCATAAATAAACTATTATTGATAAAAATATACAAAAAAAAAAATATATATATATATATATATTATAAATTGTTTATTTTAAAATTACATTATAATTCATAAATATCATCTCAATACTTATAGAACTCTTAGATAATTAAAAATTATTAGTATCTTTTTCGTTTTCATTTTGAAATGTGAAATGTGAAAAATAATTATTAAAAGATATATCTTCTTAATAATTTTTCATATAATTATTAATATGTTAACCATAAGGATTTTGTATTAAATATAGTTATATGTTTAGTATAATATATTCTATAATTTTTTTTATTTTTATTTGCGTAATGTTATTAATTTAAATGCTATCAATATCAATTCTACGTAATATTATATTTCCATGTTATTATTTTTCATTCTTATAAAATTAATTATTAATTTGTAATTATGGAATTTTAATAAATTCATACAAAATGTATAGCAAGTATATATATATTTAATCAATAAATAAAATTTATTCAGGTTATTAAATTTGATTCACTTTATTTTACATTAAAGCTAATTTGGTAAAATAATTTATTAAACAGCAATAATATTTTTGAATTTTTTATAAAAAAATTCATAGATATTTCCATGGAAATTTTTAAAAATTTACATGAAAATTTTTAAAATTTTGATGGATATTATAGATTTTTTAATCAAATTATTAAGGATTTGATGTATACATTTTGATGGAAATTTCTATGAAAATTTGGAAAAATTTTGAAAATTTCAATGGATATTATGAAAATTTTGTCCGTTTTCATTTAAAACCTAAATTTTATGTCAATAATTTATAAAACTAAAAATTTCAAAAAAATATCGGATATTTTAAATTTTGGCTAAAATACATCCATGCAAATATATGACTAAATGGAATTTCTTTCCTCTTCCTTTTTTTTCTATGTTAAGGTGGGTGATTCAAATTTTTGATTATTTTTTTTTAGGAAAGGATGACTATTTAACATAGTATTTTTAATTTTTTTTTCTTTTTAGGATCATCCCTTTTTTTTAATATGACAAATTTAATCAATGTAAAATATATCTTTCAATGTATTTTGGGTTTATTATTTCAAATATAAGACAACAAAATTGCGAATTACCAAAAATAGAATCCATTCCATTCAATTTTCAAGAATCTGTGCGTCCCAGTGACAAAATATATGCAATTTCTAAATTTTTTTGGGTCAATAATTCATTTCCTTCAACTCAGTGCGTATAAATGTATATATTTATTTGGATCAATCATGGTATTTTGCATTATGTTTAAATAAAGTTAATGAACGGCATAATTAAGAAGGAATATTCTTTTATTATTATTTTTAAAAAAAGATTCTTGGAGAAGTGGGAGATTATTGGGGCCCGAATCGTTGGAAGGTCATAAGATTGTCACATGGATGCTTGAAATTAGGGTGACCAACTGGCAATTGTGTGGCCAGCTGGGCACATGTACGTAATTGTTGAAGCACAAAAGTGAATCCGGTAATTGCTTCTCTTATAATTTACTCAACTACGCCCTTTATGATAGGCGTGACCCAAGGGGAGAGATGGGTCATTTGAATCCTTAACCGAACAGGATAAGTTGTTATCTTCTTTAATTTAGCTTTCCAAACACCGAATGGGAACTGTGGTCAGTCCTGACTTGTCCAATCCGGTTAAACAAACAGAGTTCTCTATTTAATTTCAAAATCTTTCCCTTTTGTTTGTCTGTTTTTTTTTTTTTTTTTTTTTTGGGGTAATAATTTCAGAATCTTTTCCTGATTTGTTAAATTGTTCACAGTCTTATAGTAAGCCTGAACACTAATGATTAGCATATTAGTTTATTTCCTTGTTTGATGATAATTTTAAAATTGATGCTTTAAACTTCTTTTTCTTTTTTTTTTTTTTTTTTTTTTGGTTTTTTCAATCCCACAGTTATAAAAATAGTTAAAAGTTAGCATAGTTTCTATTCAATTTTTCTATAATTATTATAAAATCATTTTTCTTTTGTTTCTTTTTTTGGACGTATGAAATCATTTTTTGTTCAGCTTTTTTTTTTTTAATTTTTTTTATGGAGAAAAAAAATTAAACAAATTGAAAAATAAAAATTTTTAATTTTTTGATGGAGATAAAATGATTTTTTAACTTTTCATTTTTTAATTTTAGTTTCTTTGGAATTTGAAAAGTCAGATAAGAAAAAAAATAAATAAATAAAAGAGGTATTTGTTTTGATTTTGATCGTGCAGTCCCTAAATAAATTGTTGTATATTTCAATGAATGTTAAAAGACTCTGAATTGATCCAACATTTGAATAATAAAATTGAGAAGAAAAGAGTATTGGGATAAAAGATGTTCACACTAGTTAGGTTGGAAAGTATATAAGGGTCCCAAATATTTAGATTGCCAAAATTTTTACATATCACATCACGTTTTATATGATTTTCCGATTATTATTATTATTATTCTTGATACGTTTTGACATTTGCATTTTTTTCCCCCTTACTTTTACGAATTTATGCTTTGTTGGAGGAAGATTTTTTGGGAGGTGCAAACCAGGGATGCCCTAATTTTGTTCTCTCTCTCAAGTAATTTATTATTATTATTGTTATTATTTTATCAAATGACTACAAATGATTAAATATTTGGAATGGTTAGCATTTTTATGATTAAAGCTAGAAATGATTTTTTAAAAAAAAATAAAAAAATTATTTAAGGTTGGGGAATCGAATTCTGAACTTTTGCCGAAGAAAACCAGTTTCTTGGCAGGATGTTTCCACGAAAACAAAGTTAGAAAGGGTTGGATCTTCTTTTAAGTTTTGTATGATTTATATTAAATAATATAAAAACTCTAAACATGCTACCTTAGAGATTTGTATTAAAACTAAATAATTCAATCATCACATGTGAATAATGCAGCGATGAAACTATTAGAGAGGGTCAATGGTTAGATAAAATACCATATTTTAAATTGGACCAAAATATTGAAACACTTTTGTGAGCCGTGACTAGCAACAATTTATAGACCACATTGTACAAAAGAGAAACTAGACAAACCAAAGAAGGAAAGTCAAGTTTTTCCTACAAGAAAACAAACTATCGTTCAATAACAAAGCATGCAGAAAGCATATATATGTTATGTAAGGAATATAGAAAATGTTTAAGAAGTTTCTTTAATCCTTTTGCCCCTCCAAACCGTGAGAAGACTCGGTCATTAACCGTTTGATTAAGACACGGTGGCGCCGCTCTCTTCCATAAATCACCCAGAAAATCAATGAGAGCATGACTGCAGTAGATACCATCACCAACCCAACGTAGATCCATCTACTGTAATGCCTTAGATTGGGACAATGATCCCGATATATGTCACTGAATGTTTCCCTGGCAAACGTGCAGTCTTCTAGCTCAACAAGGAAAGGAGCATCATTGTGCAAGGCAAGACAAACACTTATTGCAGATGTCATCTGGCCATAGAATGTGGGGTTCAACCGCCCTCTCGTTGTGCATATCCCAGTTGCCGAGACCTGGCAGACATAGCTGCTCCATACCTAAAGAAAAATTACACTTGTTACAACTCTTTGGATATGCTGCAAAAAGAAATCTCCACATGTTTTTGCAACCATGGTCATGGTTTAATAAAGGATGTAAATACCAGGAAATGAATATGTTTAGAAACGAATTGGTGGCATATACTTAATAATTCAACTATATAAATTTTCTGGTGCTTGATTAAGTTTAGGTTGTATTTGATTCACCTGTGCTGCATTGTTCATGTCCACTTCACCAGAAGCACAAGGACGATCTGTTAAGTCAGGATAAAAGGGGTTGCAGAGGATTGGCACCAGGGGGCCAGATTGATTGAAGTAGAAGGGCACAAAGCTTGGGGCAAAATTTATATTAGAGACGTTGGTGATGACCTCATTGACCAAATCGACTAATTCAGAAGTGACTTCCTTGCTCCGCAATAATGTTTCTTGGGCAGTTGCATTATCTACACAGGGCAATATTTCGTCTAACGCAGAATGAGCAGTGGGGTTTAGGACCCATTCGTTCATTGCAACACAAGTATCAGCAGCCACGCTGGTATGCCAATTGGGAGACCGATAGCATTAGCTTTTGAGTGACAAGAGTAGAAGACTGGAACCAAAAATATTCAAATATCGAATTGAGGTTTCAAATAATGACTACTTCAGTATATGAAAAATAGTACAAAGATTTTGCATTTAAGATGTAAACTTGATAAAGTTTTGAATAGTAGCTAGGATGGAAATTTCTATACACAATTAGCCAATTTGCAAGTATAAGGGAGTGGAAAAACATGTGTTATTTGATTATCACATCAGAAAACTTACTTGTGGAGAAGAAGGAATGTGCCACTCAAAATAAATGTTCCAGCGACAAGTAACCATCCAGTGATCACCAGACTGCAAAGATTTTTACAAGTCAATACCATGTGAAAATATCACAACCAAATGCAAAGATAAATGAAACTAATTAGTACCAGAGAACTGTAAAAGGGAATACAGTTTACGGCATATAATTTGCACTCACATGTACACAAGAAACTGCATGCCAAAAATTGAAAATACTGGAGAAAAAAGAAACAGAAAATACTGAGATGAGTAAAAATGAAACACTTAGTTTGGTAAACCAGAACCAAAAACACATTATATGGATATTGAAGGGGCTTACAAAATCCTAGAAATGTCAAGAGAAGCATAATAGCAGCTATAACGATGAGTGCCACTCTCCTGCATAAACATGACACGTTTGAGGATAAGAATAAAAATTCATAAAATGCAAAGAAAAAGCTGATGAAAGCTTTGTAAATTTTCACTTACATAGAATCTAAGAGATCTCGTATATCATCAGAATTCTTCACCGTCGTGTCAGCGAGGGTGCTTGCAGAAGAATTAATCTTTGTTTCTATCTGGTCAATGTCAGTTTGAACATCAGAAGGTAGAAAAACCTTATCTACTCCGATTTGCTTAGCTGAAGCTAAATAATCTGACACATTCCTTAGTCTTCCAACTGTAAAATCTGCCTGGTTTACAATGTACTCCATCGTATCCGTTGTGCTACGGTGAAACTTCTCCTGACCAGCGTACAACACAACACATCCAATGCTGTGAACACAAAACATTGACTGGTTAAGACACAAGTAAACTCAAAAAACCAACACATACATAGAGAGATGCATACACTGCAGCAATGGTAAAGACTACGAGGAGAATAAGAGAAAGAGCATAAGCCATCCGTGAATAGCCATAAGGCTGTGTTGCGCAGCAAAAGTAGCACAGGCAGATGAGAGATAAGCACAAGCCGAAGCCCACAAACCAGACAAAAGCGATGACAAACAATGGGACTGCGGTGAAACCGACAGACTGCAAGCAGAGTTTCAAGAAAAGAACGTAAGAAATGAAAACCAACAAGTTATGGTAAGCATAATTGATATGCTGTAACAGAAGTAAATAATGCATTAGAGAAAAATCAGTTCAATCTATTAAAACCATACAAACTAACTTTAGAAACCCCATAATAGGGATTGAATTGAAACTGCTAAGAAATCATATTACTATATCTACTAAAAAAACAAAAAAAAATCATGATACTATTGGGAAAACGTAACTGTAACAGGAGAAAATATTTAGAAAAGTTCATAACCAGCTTGGAGGGTATCAACCATAATTCATGACCATTAGGTCCAAAGCAGATACTTTGTCATCAAATGTGCTGCTAAACTTAGAAAACTAAAGAATGATTGAGGATCTTTAGATTCCAAAATATACATACTCTGATTTCTTACCATCTCTCCCAAATATTCAGACTGTGAGCTTAAAAAGTCATAAAGTAAGAAAGAAACCAGTACTAATGACCAATTATTTTCCAATTTTTCATATCTACACTGCCTAATTTTACAATTGCCTTTATCACATTAGCTAATATATATATATATATAAAGAAATTGGTAATTTTATGTAAATCTCCCCACCAAAAGTATCATATTCAGGCTAAAGTCAAAAGCCTAGTCCTGGTAAGCATTAAAGAATATGATACAAAACATTAAAAAGATTGGAGATTTTGGATAGAATGTTGGTGAACTTACAGCCCAATAGTGGCGTTCACTGATATTCCAGCCTCCCGTGTACCTTTTAAACCCATTAAGAGGGTCTTTTCTGTTTGTCCTCTCCGCGGCTAACACAAATGATGAAAACTCTACAGGTTCAACAGCAGCAGGTCCCTCCACAACGGACCTTCTTGTCCTCCACCATAAATCCCCTAAATCATGCTTCTTCTCTGTTTCCCACTCTAAAATAAACACCAAAAAAAAAAAAAAAAAAAGGAAAAAAAATTAACAAAAATGAGTAGGAAAATATCAACTTAATAGATTCTTCAAACTTCGTTCTTTACTCCTCCTTTTCCATTCCAAACAGACCCTTTTTTTTTTTTTTTCCATGAATGACTGAAAACACTTTAAACCCACATTAGTAAGCTCATTAATGTATACTTTAGAGATAGAATTCTATTTTGCTTTCATGGATTACATTTGACAGAAGAAACAGAAAAACCCAAGTGAAGAAGATGTTTAGGGGCGATGAAAGAACCTGAAGTGGGTGCTAGAAGTGAGGGTGGAGAGTTAGACTGAGACCGAACATCACCACCATGCGAGAATGCAAGTAAAATGGGAGAAAGAAACAAAAGAAAGGTGATTTGAAGTGAGAATGGCAGGGGCCTACGACATAACATCATCAGAATTCACAGAGAGAGAACCAGAGCGAGCGAGCGAGAGAGAGAGAGAGAGTGTGAAAGATAGAGTGTGTGTTTGTGTGAGAGTGTGAGAGTGTGAGAGAGAGTGAAAGAGCGGTAAGCGAGTAACGGTTGGGAACCGAGAATGGAGGGGTCGGACACCATTGGATCCCAGTGCGCACCGTCTCCTTTTCATGCGTTTATTGCGTTCCTGTAGAATGATTTTACCAAACTACCCTACCAACCTTCATTGGATAATTTAATTATTGTATTTAATATATATATATATATACAGAAAAAAATTTTCAGGACCAGGTGTTAGAAAGAAGAAACATGGGTTAGTTTGGGATTGATTCGAGCATTTCTTAAATGAATTATAGCGTAATTTTGGATCATTAAGTTAGTCTGATAGAAATAGATTTATGCTTAGTATTTTGATAAGTTTGATAGTTATACAACATATTTTGGAATCAGAAAAAAATGATAATTTTAAAATTCTAATTGTTTTATAATCACCACTAAAAAAAAAATATTTATATTATAAACTTGTACTCCAATTAAAACTTTTTTCTGTAAAAACAAACTTACATGTAGAATATAAAATACAAGAACCACCTAAATATAAATAAATTTAATATAAAAATATCAAGATAAATTTAAAACAAAAATTACAAAATAATCACTTATAATTTAAAAAAAAATAATAATAGACTTGCCAATTTTAGTAATTGATAAAATTTATAGCAATTTAACTTTATAGGCTATTAAACGCTTATTTATAACTTTTGAATTTTACAATATTTAAATTTAATTACCAAATACTCAATTTGTTTTTTCTGCAGTACAATTAAATGGCAATACCAAATCACATCTAAAAGTAATTTCCCTTTTCTGCTTTCTATAAAACAAAAGAAAAAAAAGAAAAAAAGAAAAAAAAAGATAAATAGAAACTCTTCTGGTTTATAATTTTGTTAAACTTTCACAACTTAATTGGGTGTCCTACTTTTGATCAAATAAAATAAATTTAGGTATAGATGATTTTATGTTTGGAGGAGTTTTTTTTTTTTTTTTAACAAATGGATTTTAAAAATTTCAATAATTGGTGTCAAAATTTATTTTAAGAAAAAATGAAATTGAACAAGAAAAACTCGGGAGGTTTTTTTTTTTTTTTTTTTTTTTTTGTGGGTAAATAGAAAAGCGTGGAGGGTTGAAAAGGGTGGTTTATTGTCAAAAAGAAAAGGCAGGGTACAATAATACTCGAAATGATGGAAGGGTGATAATTCAAAAAAGCAAAGAGGGTGTGGGTCCCAAAAAACGTGTCGCCTTTTAACGGCTCTCTCCCCAAGAAATTGAAAATCTCGTTTAGTTTACTTGCCTTTCTTCCGGCCCGCCTCCTTTTGTTAGTTTCTTTTTTATATTTGTAAATTAATACTTAATACACAGACTAAATGTTATCGTTATTAGGAAAAACAAATGCACTAGTAGGTTGCAATGCGGTCTGTAAGTGTTATATTTTTATTTTATTTTATTCGAGTTAGCAAGTGTTATATTTTTTTTTTATTTTTTTATTTTTTTTGTTTAAATTTAAATTTATGATAAGGCAGTAATATCATATTTATATAAAAAAAAAATACATTAATAGGTTTAATCTATTGGTAAAATCTGTGAAGTAGAGTAAATACTATCCATTAAATTTTCATCATGCCCCTAGTATGATTTTATATTTTTATTTTATCTTATTCGAGTTAGTAAG
Organism: Ziziphus jujuba; assembly: GCF_031755915.1. Taxonomy (NCBI): domain Eukaryota; kingdom Viridiplantae; phylum Streptophyta; class Magnoliopsida; order Rosales; family Rhamnaceae; genus Ziziphus; species Ziziphus jujuba. The sequence continues at coordinate 15,489,010 of NC_083383.1, read as the reverse complement.
TGTTATATTTTTTTTGTATTGTTTTTGTTTAAGTCAAATTTATGATAAGACAGTAATATCGATATTTATTATAAAAAAAAATACATTAATAGGTTTAAGCCATTGCTAAAATCTTTGAAGGTACATTTTTTTTTTAAAAATTATTATAATAAAAAAATATGTAGAATAAATGCTATGCATTAAATTTTCATCATGCCCCTGGTATGATTATGACCCCAAAAAAAAAAAAAACACAAAACGCCCAGAATGATGTTGTTTTCATTTTCTTTCTTTTGATGACATTTTAATGCATTGCCTAAAATCTAATCGTCTAATTTGTACGAGTGCTTCTAGCCGCATAACATTTATTTATTTATTTTTGCTAGCCACACTATATTTTTGATGAACTTTTCATATTATAAACCTACTTAATATAAAAGGGTAATAATTCTCTTAAACTAAATTAAAAATAAATAAATAGAACATAGATCAAACTACGTATATCTGATCCATAGACTGTATTATTTTTTATTTCAATGTATTTACGCTAGATGGATTCAAAATATCCACATTATGTATACCTAGTAACTAGGGCTGGGCAAAACCCGACCCAAACCGACCAACCCGCCCGAACCGAACTATTTGGGTCGGTTTGGGTTGGTTTTTAATTGTTAAACGGGTCGGTTCGGTTACATATGTATTGAACCCGTGGTTTTCGGTTCGGGTTACGGGTGGGTAGAAAATTTACCCAACCCAAACCGAACCGACCCATAATAATCCAAAGGTGAAGGTTTAGTCATGAAATATGCATGAGGTCCAAACTGGCCCAAACCAAAAATACAAAAAATTGGGCTGAAAGTGAAGCTCATCATAAGGCCCAAACCGGTCTAAACCAAAAATAAAAAAATTTGGGCCGAAGCCCATCAGAAAGCCCAACCCGTGAACCCAACCCAAACCGAAAAATATTCATTCGGTTCGGTTCGGTTTGGGTTGAATGTAACGGTCGGTTCGGTTCGGTTTTGTACCCAACCCAAACCGAACCGGTCGGTTCGATTTAAAAAAGATCACAAAACCGAACCGAACCGAACCGAGCCCACCCCTACTAGTAACTTAACATATCATATACACGAAACCAAATCAAAATGTCTACATTATCCATCACTTGCTTCCTCTTCTATAGTAGAAAAAAACTAAAAATAAAAATGCATCTTTAAAATTACTTTATCATTCCATGATTCCACTATTTTGCCAATCCTATCTCTACCTTTTTGAACGCTTATACCTCATCGCCTAATTGCACAACAGCTATTATACATTTACATTATATAATTAAATATAGCCCTGTGCATGATTTGGTTGAAATTTCTAAGTTTTTTCGGTGAGAGTTTGAAATTTCAAAGTTGCAACTTTAATAATTCATGTGTACAGCCAGCATGCAAAGTCACTTTTTCACATTTAGAAACAGTTTCAGTAGAGATGAAGCAAGGATGCTACATTAGCCGGTTAGCAAAGTGTCTAAAAATAACCAGAGATTTTCAAAGAAATTGTAAATATCTCTGAGATAAGAAAAAATAAAAAATAAAAAATAAAAAAAGGCAGAGGCAGTTGTTTCTTTCGTATTTGAAGGTTCGGAGACTACCTCATAAACGCAGCAAAATCCTTTCAACGAGTCGGCGGCCAGATTAAACATGCAGAGCAGGAATTGAAAGATATGAATCGGCTTGGAGTTGTTTCGATATGGGAGATGGGTAGCTTGGGAAAGACAAATGCAAAAGAGGTACACCTTAATGGTGAAATTAGGAGTCATTTTGGTTATTTTGCTTGGGCTTATATGTCTCAGAAATGCAAAGAAATTGGCGTTTGGAAAGAGATTTTAATTGACCTTACTTCTCATATAGCAGGGGAAAAACAAAGAATCTCAAACATGATCAGGAAAAGTTGAATAGCAAAAGCAGCTTTATGAGTATCCCAACTATTAATCGCAACTCGCAGTGTAGACGTAGCTCTGCGGTCAGATAAAAATGGTGTCCTTCATGAACCAAGATGTCTCGATGAAAAAGAAAGTTAGGAGTTCTGCAGAAGATGCCACCTGTTGGAACGATGGACAGAGGTAATATATCAGTTTAACTTTTCTTTTTCTAGTCTTTTATGATTATATTTTACTTTTTTTTTTTTTTTTTTTTTTAGTTTTTATTTTTGGCTTGGGTGAGAGTATCTTTTTGAAACTTACATCAGAATAGTCTTAGATGGTATTTGGTTGGTGGTATCAAAGTAATTAGAATTGATCATTCCACTCCTCATTCCTTTTTTTTTTTTTTTTTTTTTTAGGGTTGGGAAAAAGAATGCATTAAGAATTAAAAAGTAACAAACTGGCACGGTCTGCAGGTTCCATCCAGGGGCTAAATTGCCCTTCGCTACCTTATTACAATTTCTAGGTACACAAAGAAAAGAACAATGTAAAAACTGTTGGGTAAACAAACAATCAGCCATGGCTATAGAGATTCTTTCATGGAATTGTAGGGGTTTGGATTTTTCAGCAGTTATTAATGTCCTAAAAAATCTTACTAAAAAGCAAAACTCATCATGTGTTTTTCTTTGTGAAACGAAAGGAAACATGAAAAGACTGGAACAAGTCAGCAGAAACTTGGGGTACTACAATGTAGGACCGTTGAGGCAAAAGGGAAAGCTGGAGGCCTATGTCTAATGTGGTCTGATGATACAAACCTCCTTGTTTCCTGGAAGTCTGATCGTGTCATTTATGGTAATGTTATTGGAGAAGAGGGGATACCTATTTGGAGCTTCCTAGCATGCCATGGCGCTCTTTATTATGGTGAAAAAAAAGCATTTTGAAACCACATCACCAGCACAATCAGTAACCTGAATAAACCATGAATGCTGTTTGAAGACTTTAATCAAATTGTTGATAGTTCAGAGAAATTTGGAGGATGTCAAATATGGAAAATGAAGTTTTCCTAAAACAATTTTTAGAGGATGTGGTTAGAATTGATTTGGGCTTTGTTGTAGGACGTTTTACGTGGGTTAAAATACAAGGAGGACAAACACTTATTAGAGAAAGATTGGATAAAGTTGTGGTGGACAAAGATTGGCTGGAGGGTAATCCGCATGCAGTGGTAGAGCATTTTTAATTCAAAGAATTAGACCATTGCCCTATTTTAATTTGAACAGAAAAGGAAAACAAGAATACGAGAAGATTGTTTAGATTTCTAAAGGCATGGACTTCGGATAAGTCAAGCTCCTATGTTGAGGAGAAAGCTTGGAATACTGATTAGCACCACAGTACGAACAGTTACAAGCTAAAAGGAAGCCTGGTGGAAATGTTTAAAGCCTTGAGAATATGGAATAAGATTGTGTTTGGGTTTGCTAACAAGCAAGAGTTGGAGCATGGATTGAGGTACATTCAGCAATAAGATGAGAGGAATCTAGAAAAGGAGAGTGAGATTTTGGATAGGATGAGACTATACTGAACCAGATGGGAATTAATTCTTAGACAAAAGTCAAGAGAGATTTGGCTGAAAGAGAGAGATAGGAATACAAAATTTTTCCATTCCAGCTTGCTTATTAGGAGAAGAAGAAACTTAATTCAGGCCATTAAGGAAGACTAGAATTGGATATACGGAATCGATCAAATCAGCCATTACTTTACTCGGCACTTCCAAGCTAGATGCATGGGGTGTTTCATCGGAAGTCAGACAGCTAATCGGTAGCTACGTCAGTTAAGTGGAATTCTCTCTTTTGCTAAATGGAAGTTTATGTGATTCTTTTAGCCCCAAAAAAGGCTTCCACCAAGATGACCCATTATCCCCATTGCTATTCATTCTTTGCTTTGAGTCTTTCTCAAGACTTATTCTAAAAGAAGAGGAACAAGGAAGATTACATGGGATCAAGATTGCCCGAAATGCCCCAGCTGTGTCTCAATTAATGTATGCAGATGATCTACTCATTATGTGCCATACTGATCCCCAAGAAGCTGCCATGGTCAATGAATGTTTTAATAAATACTGTAGTTTGTCGAGACAACAAGCAAATGTAGAAAAATCAAATATCCTGTTCTCCAAATTCACCATTTGAAATGATAGGAAGACTACTAAAGATATTATAGGTTTCAAGGACATGGGACCAAAGGCGATTTACGTCGGAAATTCTTTAGTTTTTGGAAGAAACAAAACAAAAGAATTTCATAATTTGAAGGAAAGGATAAAAAATAGATTGGAAGGATGGAACAAACATCTTTTATCCAAATCGGGCAAGGCTACCTTGATCAAATCTATAATCCAAGCCATGCCTACATATTCAATGGCCAACTTCCAATTACCAACTTATCTTTATGAAGAATTAAATGGTTTGGTTTGCAAGTTCTGGTGGGAGACTAAGCCAAATGCCACAGGTTCTCTTGCTTTAAAAGCTTGGAAAGATATATGCAAACCCAAGGAGTTGGGTGACCTTGGTTTTAGGAAGTTGAAAGACATGAACTTGGCCATGCTAGCCAAATTAGGTTGGAAATTGGCTAGTGGAGAAGAGTGCTTATGGACAAGGATGATGAAAGCTAAGCATCTCCAAAATGAAACCTTTTTTGGTTGTAAATTGAAAAAATGGGCTTCTTAGAGATGGAATGGGATTCTAAAGTCTAGAAGTATTTTATGAACAGGTACCTGCTTTCGAATTGGAGACGGCTCATCTATATACTTATGGAAGAACCCTTGGTTGCTGGGACTCCTCAATAAATGCCTTGTAGCAAAAGAGGATCTAGTTAATCCTTTGTGGAGAAAGGTTTATGAAAATTGGGAGGTTAGTAAACGTGCATGGAAAACTAAAGAAAATAGGAAACTATGTGATGTAGAATCAGCAAAAGCCATTCTGAACTTGGAGTGACTCCATATCTAGTACAGGGACAAACTCATTTGGCTAGGAAATAAAGAAGGAAAATTTTCAGTTAAAAGCTACTACGAGTTATTAGTCAAAAACTCTCGAGTAAGAAATGGAAATGGGGTGTGGATGAAGCTGTGGAAACTGAAAATTCATGATCGTTTGAAATTGTTCATTTGGCAGGTCTTAGCCAATGTTATCCCTACCTACGAGTTGCTATCCAACAGATTTGGAAAAGGGGATTGCAATTGTGTAAGGTGTGGCTGAAGAAGAAACGACTTTACATATTTTCAAGGAATGTCAAAGTACGAGAAGATTAGCTTCTGCTAGCAAATGGGGATGCAAACTTGACTACTGGACGGTGTCGAATATTGACGAATTAATGGATTTCTGCATCAATCCTAAAATTGAGGTTTGCTTCCATAATTTGAATAGCAGAGAGATAATAATCATTTCGTCTTTATTGATGTATTTTGCATGGAAATGCATGAATGAGAATTTATTTTCGGGTCCTGGGTCTCCCCATGAGGAAGTTAGCCATTTCACATAGTGGAGGAATTTATGGCAAACTCTGAAGTCATAAACGATGCAGTTCCTAATCCTAAGGAATTCTGGAAGCCATCCCCTAAAGGGTGGTGGAAAATCAATATGGATGCTGCATTTTCCAATGGATAGGCTAGCCTAGCTTTTGTAGTCAGGAATTGGAGAGGAGAGTTATTCTTTCTAGCCTCAAAGTGCATCAATTGTGCTTCTCTGTTGGAAGTAGAACTAGAGTTGTATTATGGGTGGCGAATGAAGTAGTTGAATGGAAATGGGACAACCTCGAATGGTCCTCAGATTCAGCTTTGATGGTTGAGAACATCATAAGCCTTGGAGACCCTGCAGGATGGGAAACCGGATATGACTATATTCTTCTTTGTTCTTTGTCTTCCTTAAATAGCTAGAAAATATGTTGGAACTCTAGGGAGGTCAATGGGCAAGCAGACTGTGTGGCCAAGAAAGTGTTGAATGAAGAGTTATGTTTTGAGCTTGAGTGCATTTGTTTTGAGTCCCTCCCAAGTTATTTATATCCTAATTTTGGACTGATTAAGCGATTAATAAGATAAGAGTTAGTGTAAAAAACATAGATCCAAAATTTTTGAGATAGATCACCATAAGAAAGCAGAGTTAATCTAGTTTCACAAATACACCGATGATGGTGTTCAGAATATTTGTTTTGTTGTGGAGTATGCGAGTTAAGAAGTGATTAATACCATGATTATGGAAGAAAGATTTAAGTTTAAAAATTCCTCTCGATTGTTAGAGCTAAATGAAATAATAGGTAGTTGAAAAAAATTTTCAACAATTCGTTTAAAATTTATAAAAGTAAAGGCAACATCAAATTTAGATTTTAAGGGAAAAACGAAATATATTTAGAAAAATAATCTACAAAAATAACACAATATTTAAAACCATCGTCAGATGAAACATAAGTAGGTTCCCATACATAAGAGTAAATAAGCTGTAAAACCTGAGAGCTAGATAAAGAAGAAAATCTAAAAGGTAATCTGTGGGGTTTATTACACCTACAGGCAGTGATGAAAATATCGGTATCGATGTAAATATCGAAGGTATAATTTTATAGAAATATCGACGGAAATATCGATATCGATGGAAATGTCGATAAAATTAAATAATAATAAAATAGTCTATAAATATTAAAATTTATTATAAATAAAAATCATTATTTGTTTAACATCTAATAAATATTTTAAATTATACTGTATACATATTTAATTATAAATCATTAATTTATACTATTATGATGATTTACATAATTAAAAACTTCACTCATAATCTAGATCTATTAGGTTAAAAGTTTATTTAAATATCTATTTTTCATAAAAAATAAGTTTAATTGGCTATGTATAAATAAATATAAATTTATTATTATTTTTGGTATACGTTGTGTTACTTTTATAAGCATGTAAAATAAAAAAAATTATATTTTTAAACAACTAGAAAGAGAAATAATGCAAAATAAGAGTTTTGAATTAAAATTAAATGAATGGCAAAATAAACATAAAAAAAAGGTGAAATTATTCTTTTTTGGAAAAAGTTAAAAGGCACACATGTCAATTGTATCAAAAGCAAACCAAAGCCCGGAGTCCACGAAAAAGAAAAAAAGAAAAAAAAAAAAAGGCTTTGCTATAAACACAGAGCAGCCCTATAGAAAACCCTGATGACAGCACTCCATTTTTTTTTTTTTTTTCCTGATTTCTTTCTCTTTCCTTTTTTTTTTTTTTTTTTTCTTTGGGTCCTCCTGAAAATCAATGGCTTTTCCCCTTTTCTTTTATTTTTCTTCTTCTTCTTCTTCTGGGACTTTCCTACTTTTTCAGAGTGATATAAAGAGGAAGAGAGAGTGATCAAGAGAGGAGTCGTATCTCTATAGCTTGCGAGCGACGGAGAGAGCCGAAAAGGCTAATGAGAGAAGGAGGACCCATAAGGTAAATATGGCTGATTTTGCTGACATTTCTTCCCACCCCTATTGATGTCGCCACCCGTCGAAATTCAACATTATTGCCAATATTTCGCTGAAGTCGTCGATATGTTCTTCCCTGCCTATAGGAGTCACAATGAAACTTATTCACAGAGGACACAGGAAAAAAATATTTGAAAATAATTAGATGAAGGATGTTGTTAGACGGGTGTCCAAGTTGTTGATGCCAATCTTGGATGATCGTTTAACAGCAGAAAATACAATGGGATGGGGAAAGTGTTGGAAGCATGAGTCGGCCACTCATATATAAAACCCTTAAGAGGTCCCTGAAGTAGCACCATGCCTGTCCTTAGGTCCTTCATAAGAAAATCAGTTGGTAAAAATTCTACAAAAAGATTATTTAACTTACAGAGTTGAGAAACTGATAGCAAGTTACATTTCATCTTTGGTATACAAAGAACATTTGTTAACAAAAAGGAATTTAACGGAGAGGAGAGTGTAGTAGTACCGGTATGGGCGATAGGGCGCTTATGACCGTTACCTACTGCAATTTTATCGGTCCCATCATATTTAGAATGCATGGATAAATTTTGGAGGTTAGTGGAAATGTGATAAGAGGCACCCGAATCCAAGAGCTAGGAAACGTTGTTAGATTGATTTGAGGGAGGAGGTCCAAGAATAGAATCAATACAGTAGGCTTATGGAGGTGATGTTGCTCTAGGAAATGAAGCTTGCTGTTGAGGAGTGTAAGTCCATTGTTGGCGCAATAAGTGCATAAACGAGCGTAATGACGTTGGACAGAACAGAGTTAGCACCAGCCTTTGTAAGGCATGGAGGAGTGAAACAAATGAGTAGCTTGATTTGTCTAACCAGCAGTGGAGAAAGGAGGTTTACGAGAAGACTAGGCAGTAGAACCACTATTACAAAACGATTGAGTTCGTGTCGTGCTATTCATTGATGAGAACCCGTTGGCTGTATTTACTATCATGGTGAAGTCTTAAGATTCATGTTCCATTCCGTTTCCTATAATTATCATATTCCATCAGCTTTTCATACAGTTCTGCGAATGAAATAGAAGTATCATGTATCCGAAAAGCAGCCGATATAGTTTCAAAATCATTGATCAAATCATTGACGATACACAGAGTAAGATCATTATTGCTAACAGGATACACAGAGTAAGATCATTATTGCTAACAGGATTATCGATAAAGGAGAGTTCATTGGCATAAGCTTTAACATCTTGTAAATATTCCATAATTGGATGTGAGCCTTGAGAACGAATGAGTCTTTCACAAAGCCGCATTAATCTCAGGTGAGATGGTTTGGTAAAGGTGAGAGCTGGTTTTTGCCATGCTTCTCTAGAGGTTTCTGCATCGGAGACAAAATGGACTTCCAATGATAAAGATGCTAGAATGGCATTGAGGAGAAGAGAATCCTGACGAACCCAGTAAATAAAGTCAGGATTTGGAGAGTTTGCAGAGTCAAATAGAACAGGTGATGGGCAAGGTAATGCACCATCAATAAAGCCATATAAATTGTTTCGTATTAATAAGGCATCAAATTGCCTTTTCCAAGAAAAGTAGGTGGTTTCTGTTAGCTTAATTGACACTTCAGTTGCAACACTGATGACAACAAGATTTTTGATGGCAAGAGTAGGTATGGTACTGATAGTGAGTGGATTTGCAGCAGATGTTTCTTTTGATGTGGGTGTTGAAACGATAGACATGATGTAGATGGGGAAAAAAAAAAGAAAAAGAAAAGAAAAGAACTTGTTTGAGTAATATTATGCTCTAATACCATAAATAGATGGTAGAAGACCTTTGGAATAACTCTAGTTTCTTTTTTAAGAGTACAAACACATATACACAGAGGGTACAACAGAGATGTGAATGGAATAACCTCTAGTTATACAACAGTTCACGTAAACATGATAAAGATGACTACACAATAGTTAAGATAGCAACCAATAGATAATGACAAGAAGCTAACCAATATTACACAGTGTTATTACATTCTTGCCATGATAACAACTATGGCTTCCAATGTAATAGTGGCTCAGAGGGGTAAACATGGAGAAACCAGCCCCATTGGCCATTTTGAATCTATGAATGGTATCGTTGTCTCTAGCGTATGTTAAAGTGCCAACCATAGCATTGTAAATCATGCAAAGCGTAGAGATTCCATTGCCATACCTTTCCTTGACGTTATGCACAAACTTTTTCATATTCACATCCTTACTCTCTGCTTTTTTAAATTGGAAAGCCGCAGCTACCCTGTCTTTGTGCGTTGTAACTTTCTTTTCAGGGTAAATTAATCTCACCATCGCATCGGTCTCTGGGTTTCCGAACACGTTGTATGCCATAGCCAGTGATGGTGTATTGTGATTCAATACTTCTCTAGTATGAAAGGTCTTTTAGGTGTTGATACGCGGCCCCCACTGGTCCCTCAAGCAAAACCTATATATATATATATATTGAATGTTCTATATATATATATATATATAAAGAGCAAGAATTTGTTGGGATCATCTTGGGATCAGATAATGATCCGTTAGTAACATATGTATAAAGAGCAAGAATTTGTTTAAAGAGCAAGAATTTGTTGGGATCGGGTCCAGAATATCAGCTAGTGCATAATTAGGGATAGAGACAAGATTTTGAGGGTAAATTTTCAAAAATTATAAAAACTATGCACGTGATCATTATTCAATTCTAATCATGTACCAACAATTGCATAACACCCTTATAATTATGTTGAAAAATAATAAATAAGGTTTATTGCATTTTAGTATTTTAAACTTTTGTAGTTTTTACAATTTAGGTCATTGATTTTTAAAATTGCATATGATTTAAGCCCCCAATCTTCAATTTATTGTAAATTGGACCATACTCGACTTTTGACTAACATGGTTTAAAGGCCATCTGAAATATGGTGCATATCACATGATTGGTATTAAAAAAACATTAAATGCTAAATTAGAAATACTAAAGTGAAAAATTCTAAAATTAAAAGGTATTTAAATGCATGCATTTAATATCTTTTTGTTTTAAAATTTTACATTTTAATATATTTTTATTTTTTTAAAATTACATTTTGATATCTTCCGTGTAACTTAGAATATAGGATGATTGTTAGTAACCCATTAGTGAAAAGTTAAACATGATCCGATAACATAATATTTTAAATTTTAAAAGTTAAGGGTTTAAATTAAAAATCATTAAATTGAAAGGGTATTAAAATATAATAATCGCTAAGAAATACTAATATAACTTATTTTATGAGAAAAAAAACTATATAACTTAATTTACCAAAAGAAATGCTGAATGGTAGTACAAATATTTCAAGTGTTTTTTCTTAATTGAATATAACCCTTAAAATATTCCTCTATAGTGGCTCCATACTTATTTTAGTTTTCATCTTTCATTCTCTACATACCCGCAAACACTACCTCCGTCTCTAACATCGCCAACTCCTTTTACATAAAATCGTATAAGAAATCGTGCAAATACATCATCACCACCGGATTAGAAATTTTTCTTGATTATTTTCTTCGGCCACAAATGGATAGCCCCTATAGCGCATGATCTCTCTAAGGATATTCGGCTTGAAGGGACCGGTGAAGGGTAGAGTGGACAAACGATGCTATGTGGATCGAGTCCATGAGGGGTCAGACTCCACCTCGAAGATAAAAATCAAGACACTATTTAAAAACTAGTACCTTGCAATGTTACCGGTGGAGCTCAAATGCAGCAATTAGGCCACCAAAACCGATAGTGATCACTGCCACATGTCCTCGAGATAAAAAATTAGATAATTCTTGCACCTTTTCTTTTTATACAGTTATTTCATAAATTTTTTAACACGTGATAAAAATTATAATAAAAACAATTAGAATATTAAATCACATTAATAATTTTAAAATTATGTCAATTAATTTTTATCATTTGTTAAAATTTTATAAAAAAATTATATAAAAATAATCACTTTTTTTCCTTTCACGAAATAATTAGTAGGAAAACCGATGTCATTGGAAATTATATGAAAGTTCATGAAAATCTAATGAGGAGACAGAAATAATGTTTTGGACGGAGAGTTGTTTTGGTCAATAAATAAATTAGGTATAAACAAAGGGGTTTTTGGATTGGATATAAGAGATTATTTATTTATTTATATATTTTGGAGGCATGGATATAAGAGATTTAAAAGTTTTTTATAATAAGAATATGAATTGTGAAAATAAATATATTTCATAAGTAATATGCACAGTTTTTTAAAGATGAAATTTCGTGCTGAATTGGTTTAGACATTGTCAAGATGAGTGTAAAGGCTCTATTAAGTATTGTAATTTTTATAAAAAAAAAATACAATTTTCTTTAAAAAGTTAATTTTTAAAAAAGTTAATAAAATATATAATTAAACAATAATCATAAATAATTTTTTTTGCATATTACTATTAGAGAACAATTTTTAAATTGTATATATATTTATGTTACTCATATACATAATGTCAATTTTTATACTATATAGAGAATAATCTACATATATCAAGGTGAATGTAAAAGCTCTGTTAAGTATTGTAATGTTCATAAAAAGTACAATTTTCTTTAAAAAGTTAATTTTAAAAATAAAAATTAATAAAATCTATAATTAAATAATAATCATAAATAATATATATATATATATATATTTTTTTTTTACATATTATCATTGGAGAAAAATTTTAAAATTGTATATATTTATGTTACTTAGATGCAGATAATATCAATTTTTTATGCTATGTAAAGAAAAATATACATATATCATTGGAGATATTTTAAAAGTTTGGGATTAATACACTTCAGCACCCTCTATAATCATAAATGTTTCAATTGAACCTTCTAAAATCAATTTTGATATATTGATACCTTATTCAAAATTATTTCAATATAGTCCAATTACATTAATTTCAACGAATTCCATCAAATTAAGATACATGCCCCTCATGTGACCCCCCAAAAATTATTTTTTAAATAGTAAAAGAAAAAAAAAAAACACTTTAGTACCTTCTATAATTACTAAATTTTATTTTGGATCTCTAAAATTAATTTTATCATATTGATAAACAATACTAGATATTTAATAAAATCTAAGAGTTTAAGAAAATTAAATGCTAAAAGAATTTTGAAAACACGATAAAAATACAAGATAATTAAAAAAATTTTGAGAGCATCAAAAAATTATTAATGGTCAAAAAAATTTTGAGAATCCAAAAAATTACTAGATAGGTAAAAAAAAAATTTGAAAGCATGATAAAAAAAATTGGATATTAAAAAAAATTCCAAGAGCCTAATAAAATTATAAATGTTCAAACATCTAGTATTTTTTTACCATCTGATTTTTTCCAGACTCTTAGATTTTTTTTAACATTTATTTATTTATTTTTTTGGGTTCTCGGAATTTTTTTTGAATATTTCGTATTCTTTTTTATCACTCAGATTTTTTTTTAATGAGTTGGTAATTTTTTTGGCTTTCAAAATTGTTTATCACTCTGATACTTTTATTAGACTCTTAGAATTTATTTGAATATGCGATTTTTTTTTTTATCATACTTTCAATTTTTTTTTATATTATCAAATTTTTTTAAATATTTGGTATTATTTTGAGGCTGTCAAATTTTTTTATACTATATGATATTTCTATCATATTCTTAAAATTTTTTTACCATCTAATTTTTTCAAGCTCTTAGATTTTGTTAAACGTTTAGTATTTTTTATCAATATGTAAAAATTGATTTTAGATACCCAAAACCAAATTTATCAATAACTTTAGAGGGTACTAAAGTGTTTTTTTTTTCTTTTACTCCTATAAAATAAACAAATGAAATTTAAAAAATAATAAAAAATAATTTTTGGGAGTCATGTGAGGCACACATGATCCTAATTTGACGAAATCAGTAAAAGTTAATACAATTGAATTACATTAAAATAATTTTAAAAATAGAAAGTATTGGTATGTCAAAATTGATTTTAAAAGATTCAAATTAAGTTATCTGAAAAGTCTAGATTAATTTTCAATGGAAAACTATCTCAATTAAACAAATGTCATTTACTATAGTATTTCTTGAAAAAAAGAAATGCAAATCCATTATAGAGTGTTTTGAAGGGATAAAAAATTGTCAAATTTATTCAAGAATAAATGAATATAAAGCAGTGGTTAGTTTCTTTAGAATTTGATAGCACTGATTAGGAGAGTATCATTAAAATCTATCAAAATTATAAAAATATTCAAAACCTACAACAAATGGGCAGTAAAAAGAGTCTAAATAAATAAATAAAAGGAATATACATTAGATAAGAATACTCATTCAAAATGCAAAAATCTCTTAATAATTAAAAAAAAGAAAAGAAGGAATGTATAATTAGATTGGCATGCTCCTTTAAAATGCTGAAATCTCTTAATAAATACTCGAGAAAATATGAAAATGCTCCTTCAGAATGTCGAAGTCTCTCAATAAATACTTGAGAAAATAAGAGCTACCCAGCAAGTTAGCACAATTAGAAGATATATGCTTTAAGCCACAAAAAAAATAAAATAAAAAATAAAAAATAAAAAAAAATTAGAAGATATATGGTTGCGTATATTTTTTCATTAAAAATATATGTATATATATATGAAATGCCTAGTAGGTAAAGGAGTGCGAACATGCAAGAGAATCTATATATATATATAATATATTTTTTTTTTATAATTTTGATAGCAATTAAAAAATAATTAAATGAAATTGATGGGCATCAGATAACATTTACATGGGGACTGTATTACAGTGCGTTCATTGGGATTCTGATCAACCTATCAGGCATCAGCTGGTGATACCACTTTACTATATATGCATATATCTGATGCTATGGGAGAATTGTATATATTCTAAATGCTTTACAATTTCCAGATGAGTTAGAACCAGAGTCTGGAAAATGGAAGAAGGTAGATGAGTTAGCACTGGAGGAAAGTGCAAGTTTGCTAAAGATGAGTTAGATGTTTCACTTATAGGAGATACCTACAGGAACCCTTGTGTAGTGTCAATATGTGAAGTGTTTCTAAAACCACATAAGCTTTCAAAGTTTAGTTTAGTTGATCAGTATGGATCAAGAGGAAAGTGCGCAGGAGGGCCTAAAAGAACTTCCGGCACTAGAACTCAAGATAGACATAACTGAAGCAAATAGAATCTCAAATTTGACATTAGTAGGGAGGATTATCTCGGAGAAAACTATTAAGAGAAAGACAGTCCAAATGATAACAAGGCGAATCTGGTTTACTCATGAACCAGCCATGGTGGATCAACTCAGTCACAAGACATTTTTATTCTCTTTCAAAAGAACCGCTGATAGGGCGAGAGTTTGGAATCGTCGACCCTGGACAATTAATGGTGCACACTTAGCTCTGAAAGAGTGGGATCCAGTGATGTCCGTTCAAGATTTTGATTTCTCTTCGTCTACCTTCTGGGTCCAGATCCATGGGCTGCCTCTTCAATACCTGAATAAAGACAACGCAATTAAAATAGGAGGTTTGTTCAAGGATATCCTTAACTGTGAAGGCTCCTCATGAAAAAGTGTGTTAGGAATGCAGTATATGAGGTTACAAGTGGAGATCGATATCACCAAACCGATTCCATTGGGCTTCTTTCAGAAAATCGGAAAAGATAAAATGTGGATTCAATTTCGCTATGAAAGATTGGGTGGTCTTTGTTTCAACTGTGGCACGTTAGGACATCTGAAGAACTCATGCAAGGCAAAAGGATGTACCTCATCGACAAAGGAAGACGATGAATATGGCTCCTGGCTCTGAGCTGAAGAAGGATCTTTTTTTATCGTGAGTGAAGAAAATAGAATGCGAAGGATCAAAAACCCAATGAGAGATTTTTTTGATACATTCTTTACCGAAGATCTAGATATTGTCACTCAGAATCCTAAGTCAGATCCGGCAAAAAGGGAAGAACAGATGGAAAACAATAATATTGCTCACTCACCAAAGGTTCACCAGGTTTAAAGGATGGAAAACGCCTTTAGCGCTCCTCTGATCTCTTCTACAGTTCAACCGTACAAACAGGCCTACACACAGAGCGGCGAAGTTCCAGAACCTATTCATAGGGCTAGGGAGCTGTTGGAAGCATTGTCAGAGGTGTCAGAGCAAGTGGGCAGACCTACATCATCTCTCAACCCTAAGAATCAAAAAGTGACTACGCCCGATGCTGAAGGATCTAGTCGACAGAGGGTTGCAATGATAGCTAAAGGTAAGGCTTTTGCAATGGATACCCTAAAAGACATTAGTAGGGATAAGGAGGGAATAAGACATGAGGATTCGGTGAAAGACCTAATTCATTTTAGGTTTGGAGTGGAACAAGTAAAAGAAGAGAAGGAGAGAAGGTTGGTGGGCCTTAAGAGAAAGGCTAGGAATATTGAGCCCAAAAAAGGTTCGAAATGGGCCAAGCTAAGTAAGGAGTCAATTAGTAAAGAGGAAGCCCACGACCTTAAGCCTATAGAGTCTTGCCCATAAGAAAAAGGCTCAGAAGGTGCAAGCCCGATGGTTTTCTCTACTCGGCCAAGTCTACTTGCCCACCATCTGGTAGATCATACCATGGCCTCTCAGATTGGTGGTTCAGAGGTTGGGCCAAGACAAAGAGGAAATGGATCAGAAGAGAGGGAGATGTGGGACACCCACGACCCAGAAACCCATAGTCCATCGAGAGGTATTTATGTTACAAGCAGGAAGGAAAAAAATGGTGAAAATAAAGGAACGATTGGATATGCAAATCAAGCGGAGACCAATGTTACTGCTGACACTACGGCTGAGGAGGTGGGCCTTTTCAAGCCCCCGCCGAAACAATGAGTATCATAATGTGGAACTGCCGAGGATTTGGGAGGTCTTCGGCGGTAAGAGGCCTCTATGGCCTTGTTCGAAAGCACTCCCCAGGAGGCCTTTTTCTCTGCGAAATAAAGGCCCACAAAGACAAAATCGAATTTATTAGAAGGAAATTGTCTTTTGATAATTCATGCGTGGTTGAAGCTGACAATAAGAAAGGAGGTTTGGCACTGTTGTGGAACAATTGCTGGAATTGGTCGATTATCTTAGTTTTTAAATGGATCATAGAGGTGCTAGTTGAATCAGATCAAAGACAGAAATGGATAGCTTGGTTCTACCACTGCCTTGTTGAACGAATGCTGAGGAGAGCATTCTGGGAGGACCTAACCTCGAAAGTTATTTCTAGGATAAATTCTTGGATTTGTCTGGGAGACTTGAATGATGTTTTAGACCAGAATGAAAAGGTAGGAGGTAGACTAGTAACTTATAAATCTAATCTTTTCTTGCGGACCTTTGTGGGTACAGTGGGTGCTGTAGACATTGGTTTTTATGGGAACAAGTGTACTTGGTGCAACAAAAGGCGAGGTTTAGCTAATATAAGGGAACAGTTGGGTAAAGTGCTTGCTAGTACGGATTAGCGTTGTAATTTTGAAAAGGCTGGAGTTACCCACTTGTCTAGCGCATGTTCAGATCATATTCCTATTCAGTTGAGCCTTTGTTTAGATCACCAACATAAGGCTCGACCATTTAGGTTTATGGAAATTTCAATCAGAGACAAAAGGTGCAGGGAGGTCATTGAAGCGGCATGGAGAAGCACAGATACAAGGCAATGTATAGCCTCTGTTAGATACAAAATTCACAGCACTGCTCTGGCGTTAAAAAAATGGAATAGGGACATGTTTGGGTTCTGCCAAACCAAAATTAAAGAGCTCGAAGACAAAATCCAGTGGATATAAAGCAAAGAGCCTTCCGAAGAATTTCTTTTTGAAGAAAGAAGAACTCAAGGGGAATTGAATGAGTGGCGAAAGAGAGTGGAAATCTTCTGGAGACAAAAATCTAAGGAGTTATGGCTTTCTGTAGGGGATTGAAACTCTAAAATTTTCCACGTGTCGATAGTGTCAAATCAAAAACGCATCTTCATCCCAACTTTGGACGATAACAACGGGGTCTGGAAGGAATCTAGGGAGGAGATTGGCACGTTTTTGACTGAAGAATTTACATCCCTGTTTAAAGGTGAAGAGCTCAGGAGGAGCGGGAGACTGGGGGATTTCATTCCGTGTTGCATTTCTATAGAAGAAAAGCTCATTCTGGAAGCAATACCTTCTGAGGAGGATATCTGGAATGTTATTAAAAACATGAATCCTTCAAAAGTTCCTGGGCCAAACGGTATGCCGGCCATTTTTTTTCAAGAATATTGGAACATAATTGGAGCTGATGTGGTTCGCATGGTGCAAAATGTTTTTCCATCTGGGCTCCTTCCTCAAGCTATCAACAGAACTTTTATGGTGCTCATCCTGAAAGGTAATGGTGTTTCAGAGTTCAAGCATATTCGTCCCATCAGTTTGTGTAATACAACATACAAGATTATTTCGAAACTATTAGCTGATAAAATTAAGCAAATGCTCCAGCACATCATTTTCTCGAACCAATCTGCTTTTGTCCCGGGCCGCTGGATTGGTGAGAACGCCATTTTGGCAAATGAGGTGGTTCACTCCATGAGTCGGAAGAAAATGATAAAAGGTATTGTGGGCATTAAGATCGACATGCAAAAAGCGTACGATCGGGTGGATTGGATAATCATAAGCCGAATTCTTCTTCTCTTTGGATTCTCAGAGAAGTTTGTGAAGTTGATCATCAATTGTATTTCTTCTATGAATGTGGAGCTTCTGCTGAACGGTAGCATTTTCGGGAAATACCTATGGAGAGTGGTCTATGGCAAGGTGATCCATTTTCACTGTTTCTTTTCATCTTGATGGCTGAATTGCTTTCCAGAATGCTTTCTTGTTGGGAGAGTGACAAAAAATTACATGGCGTGAAGATTGGCCGACTACTCCCTCGATATTTCACCTTTTATTTGTAGACGACCTTATCATATTTTGCCGAGCTAATGTGGAGGAAGTAAGAAGTGTGCAAAAATGTCTTAAACTTTATTGTAAATGGATTGAGTAGGCTTTTAATAGGGATAAGTTAGGGTGTTTTTTCTCACGAAATGTCAACCAGAAGAATAAAAGAGATATTAAAAGATATCTTTTGATGAGTGAGCTAGACAAGAAGATCAAACACTTAGGTCTCCCCCTTTTCGTGGATAAGTATAAATCACAAACGTTTGAGTCTCTAAGCAGGAAAATTGAGGTCAAATTTCACGGTTGGCGAGCTAAACTTCTTTCTCAGATAGGAAGGTTAACTCTCATTAAACATGTGGCCAATTCTTTACCTATCTATACCATGTCATCTTTCTTACTCCCCAAAGGATGGAGTGAGAACCTGGAGAGCTATGCAAGATCTTTCCTTTGGAGGAATGAAACCCAAGGCAAGAGGGGATTTGTCCCAGTCACATGGAATACAGTTTGTGAGCTGAAAATCTTTAGGCGGCCTTGGGGTCAAACGTCTATGGAGTTTTAACAAGGCTCTTATAGCCAAGCTTGGATGGAGTTTGACCACGAAGGAAAACAAACTTTGGTCCAGGCAGTAAAAGCTAAATATTTCCCCCATACCTCCTTTTTCAAGTGCAAAAGAAAAAGGGGTGTTCTTGGCTATGGTCGGGTGTGCTTAAAACTAGAACTTTGCTTTCTAAAGGCTTATGTTTTCGAGTTGGGAAAGGGGATTCAGTCAATTTTTGGGAAGACCCATGGATCCCAAATAGAGATAACTTTTTTCCAGAGCCAAAGCACAACTCTAGAGATTCTTTTGGTATGGTAAATTCATTGAAGAAGAGTAACGGGTCCTAGGATGACGAGAAGTTAGAGAGCCTTTTCAATCAGGGGTCGGTCCAGAGTATAAAAGATATGTTTTGGGTAACAAATGACCAAGATGACAAGCTTTTTTGGACGAAAACCAAGTCTGGGACTTTCAGTGTCAAGTCGGCTTATAAGGTGGAAGAGGGAGCAGAGGCCAGAACTGATTATTGGTGGACTTATCTATGGCAAAGCCCAATCCTTGAGAGAACAAAACTCTTCCTTTGGAAGCTTACGCATTTTGGTTTGCCAATGATGTCCAATCTCTTGGCCAGAGGAGTAATGATTGATAGGCAAGAATGCATTCACGGTTGCATTAGTGTGGAGAGTGAGGTGCATCTATTCTTTAAATGTGAGGTTGCTAAGAAGTTGTGGTTTGCCAGCAAATGGGGGATTAGGTGGGAACTGGTGGATAACGATGACCTTAGATTTTTCCTTACCTGCATTTGTTCCCCAGTGGGAGTTCTACCGGTCCAGCAGGATGATACATAGGAGTTTTTTATTCATAGTGCTGTCATCATAGAACACCTTTTGTGGCTGAGGAATTGAGTGTGGCACGAAGGACAGTTTTTCCTTTGCAGAGCAATCCATGTCTATTATACGAAATAAGGCGGAAGAACTGATGGATATTCGGAAAAGGAAGGAAGAGGAAAGACCAAGTCGTGCAGATCTTAGCATCAACACGGTCCAACATTTTTGGAAGAGACCCTCAGCTGGTTCCGTTAAGATCAATTTTCAATGTGGCATTTAGAAGTCATGGCAGCCATTTGGCCATGGTAGCACGGGATGGTGACGGCAAAATCCTTCATATCCAGGTTTCCAAGTCTAAGGTACTTATTTCGGAAGTGGCAGAAATTGAAGCCTTAAAGGAATCCTTGAGTTTGGCTCAGAGGATGGGGTGGTCAAATGTGGTTCTAGAGTCGGACGCCCTTTCAGTTATCAAAGCTCTGAATATGAAAGACAAAAGTCTTCTTCATTGGGCTGCTGAAAGTTTTTTTCACAAAATTTTTTTGCTTGTTCCAAATTTTATATCTGTGTTGTTTGTTTGGGCCCCTAGGTTAGAGAATTGTTTGGCCCATTTAATTAGTCAGTGGGGGGCAAATCAATTGCTTAGTGGTACTGTACTAGTAGAATTGTTGCCCTCTCCTATTTGGACTGTATGATTTAGGAAAGTGCACCTTTGGAAGCTTCCTGAATTGAGACTTTGTTTTCTTAGTCTCTCCTTTCCGTTTCAATGAATCCAAGTTTTAGCCAAAAAAAAAAAAAATGCTTTACAATTTCCACTTAATAATAATATATTCAATCTTAATTTCATGAAATTGCCAGATGTATCTTTTGTTAAAAAGAAAAATATTAAAGAAGGAATAAAGGTTTTCGTGATTCAGCTATGATTTAGCTAAACTATGTTTCTAAATTCAGGATCAATAGGTTGTAGGGTTGTAACATCTTCAAAGTCTTCTTTCATTTATTTTATATATATATATATATATATATATAGAGAGAGAGAGAGAGAGAGAGTTAGGAGAAGATTTGATTATTTTAATATTATATTTTGGATCACATAAAAATATTAAATTGAGATTTAAAATTTTAAAAAGATCAAATATGATTTTAGTGATATATTAAAAATTCTATTTAAGAAAATTGAATCTTGTTGGAATCTTATTAATAAATATAATTTTAAATTTTAATTATTGTTGGGATTTAAAAATTGGAAAAGAAAATTTTGACTTAATTCTTAAATTAAAAACTTTATTTAAACCCTAATAAATATATATATCTATAAATACCATTGAATGATAGCTTATTTATTTTATTTATTTATTATTATTTAAAAAAGGAAAAAAAGAGTATAAGATTGATAAACAAGAGGTGCATAACACAAGGGTTAAATACACTTTTAATTGTTTTAATGGTCAGTGAGAGTGTTCACTCATACTGCCACTAGTTATTTGTGTATAAAATATTTTATACAAAAGGTTGGATTTATTTGGCATATAGGATTGGATTTGATAAATTTATTAATTTTTGAATTTAACAAAATAATTTAAATTAAATAAGTATTTATCTATTCTTTTCTTCAAAAACAAAAAAAAAAAACAAAAAAAGTTTATATCTAATTAACTTGTTATATTATTAATACTAATTACCAAAAGTGTATATCCGAACATCCAAAAGAAATTTCCACATATAATTGTTATATATTGCCAGGGCCGTCTCAAGCATTTTTGAGGCTCTAGGTAGAGAAAAATATTTCGGACCTTAATACTTTAAAAAAAAAAAAAATTAAATATTAGTTTTTTTAAAAATAGATTTTTATATAAAATTTTATTTTCTTGCTTTTTGAGATGTAAAGTTACTAATTAAAATTTTATATTCAAGCTTTGATAATAAATCCTTTTCAATTGATAAAATTGACAAATGATCTAATATTTCTTGAAACATTGTTGAGTGTAAATAAGATTTTATTAATTTTAATTTTGAAAAACTTTTTTCTACTGAATCTATATTTTATTAATTTTAATTTTGAAAAACTTTTTTCTACTAAATCTATACTAACATGTATTGTTAGTAGTATTCTATAAGATATCCATGCATTGGGAAAAGAATTTAATATTTTTATAAGGTTTAGTGTCTTAACTGCTATTTCTAATTCAAGATTTATTATTTTTTTTTAAAACTTTTAGTTCTGAAAATAAATCTAAACTATCAATATCAGATAACATGTCATGTTTTAAAAAAATTTCAAGATGCAAACATTTTTCTTTTAGAAAATCATCACCAAGCAATTTTAATTTTTCTACATCATCCAAAAAACCAAAATTATTTTCATATATCTTAAACTGTTCAAACATAATTTGAAGTGAAGAAATGACATGATCAACTATATAGTTGAAATAATTAATTTTAAAAGATTCTTCAGTTGAAACTCTTGCCTCATTAGTTTCATTCTCATCAAATTCTTTTTTTCCTCATTAGTTTCATTCTCATCAAATTCTTTCTTTCTTCTAATTACATGTTTTTCACAAAATTTTAGTTTTACATTCATTTCATTGGTAATCTCTTTAGCACAAATCATAGCATATGCGAATCCATTTTCTCTATAGTCATTAAAAATTGAAACAAGACCTTTTAGCCGATCTAATGCAATGGCAATATTCATACCTTTATATTGTAAAAATTTACTAACAGTGTTAATTACAAATAATATATCACACCAAATAATTATACCTAATAAAAATTTAAAATTTTCAATCTAATATATTGATAAAGAAATTGCTTCACTTTTTGTTTTAGGATCATCACTAGCTTTTGCTAGTTGATATAAAGCATCTTCTATTTGCGAAGCTTGATATTTTATTGCTTTAACACTTTCAAGACGACTTTTCCAATGTGTTTTTAACAATGGTTTAAGAGTTAAATTAGAAATATGATCTTGCAAAATTTTCCATCTTTTTCTAGAAAAAGAAAATAATGAGTATATACATTATGTCATGCCAAAAAATGTTATAGAAATAGGACAAGAATTAGCCATATCACAAAGCACTAAATTAAGACGGTAACAATCACATGGTGTATAAAAAGCTCTAGAATTATACCTAACAATTTTTTTTATACGCCTTGTTGTTTACCTTTCATATTAGATCTATTATCATATCCTTGTCCTCTTATATCATTTATATCAAGTTCAAAATTTTTTATTATACTAGTAAGCATATCGAAAAGACCTTTACCTAATGTATCATCCACTTTTGAAAATTCTAAAAAATACTCTTCTATTTTGATTGTTTTGTTGAAATATCTACACATCTTAATATATGAGACATTTATTCTTGATGACTTATATCTCGGCTACAATCAACTATAACTGAAAAGTATTTTACTTCTTTTATTTTTTTTTAATTATAATGCTTTTTATTTCTGATTCTAATATATTTATTAACTCATTTTGTATGTTATGGCCAAGGAAATGATTATGAATTTCATCATTTTGAATACGTTTAAGGTGTTCTTGCATTATAGGATCAAATTATGCAATCATTTCAATTAAACTTAAAAAATATCCGTTGTTATCTTGATAATTTTCTCATCTGTGTCACGAAATGCCAAATTATTTTTTGCAAGATTTTTAACTACAGCAATAATTCTTACTGATACGTTCTTGCAATACTCTTTTTCCTTGTATTTTTTTTATGTAAATTTTGATCAATAGTTTTATTTTTAAGTAATCTCATTTCAATATCAAACCAAATATTCATATTTATAATATGTTCATTGCTAGTTTCATGACTTTTAAGTTTGGCACTAAGATTTTTCCAATCTTGACATCCTCCGTTTGCTATTGAATTGTAATTGATTTTTGACTAAATAATTTACAACAAAAGGAAAATACTTTATCTAATTCTTTTGAATATACTAGCCATCTCCTAGAATTTTCATCATCTGGAAAACAGAAATTGGTTTCTTTAATTGGACCTTTTTCAACTAATAAATCTATTAAATTTGTATTTATGTTTTCCCATTGTGCTAGATCATTTATATTTTTTAACAATAGTTTCATCAATATCATTAAAAATTTTATCTTCTTAATCAACTAATTCATCCTTTTCTAAATTGTTATTATCTTCTTCGTTAATATTAATATTTGATGAATTAGATTTATGATTATTAGAAACTTCATTACTCGAAAATTGATATCTAGCGATACTCACTTAGCGATGCTACGAAACAAATGCGTTTGAAAAAATACAATCGTGACTGTAAGGTTAACGCATCAATAAAAATTCAATAAATATACGATGCATCCCAAAACTGTCGATGTTAAACGGTCGCTAAAAACAACAACGCGATATATCCGTTAAGAGTTGCTGAATATGCGGCTGAACAGAGTCGCCTTTAATATTGTGCACATATTTTATCTGAATTGTATTGTTTAAAAATTAGACTTATGAAAAATGAGTAACAATCCACTTATCTATGTTTACAATAACAAAAAAGAATTTAATTATACAAGGTTGTTAAATTATATAATTTTTCATGTATAGTTTATTCTTGCAAATCTTTTAAATAATATATATATATATATATATTTTAAGATATTGGTAACAGACGACACACAAAAATCATTATGAGTCGCATGTTCCCTTTTATTTTTTATTTTTCAATCAACCTGATTTTTTTTAAACTTCAAATAACCAGTGAAAATATTTAAGTAACATAACTGAGCTGTTTTTTTTTTTTTGTTGTTGTTGTTTTTTTTTTTTTTTTTTTTAATATAGGAAACAGGCGACGGACAGTCTTCTTTATGTGTCGCTTGTTCTCTCTCTCTCTTTTTTTTTTGTTCTTTTAATTAAACTAATTTTATTTCAACTTCAAATAACCAGTAAAAATAGTAGAGCAATATAACTGAGTTTTTTTTTATAAAGATATTGGTAACAGACGACGCACAGGCTTCATTGTGAGTCGCCTATTTTTTTTTAATTAATTTAATTTTATTTCAACTTCAAATAACCAGTGAAAATATTTAAGCAATATAACTGAGCTTTTTTTTTTTTTTAAATATAGGTAACAGGCGACCCACAGTCTTCTTTATGCATCCCCTATTCTTTTTATTTTCTTTTAATCAATCTAATTTTATTTCAACTATAAGTAATCAGTGAAAATATTAGAGTAACATAACTGAGCTATTTTATTTTATTTTATTTTTTTTAGATTTTTGTAACAAGCAATGCACAATTAAGATTGCGAGTCGCCTATTCTCTTTTTTATTTTTTTGGGTTCTTTTAGTCAATATAATTTTATTTCAACTACAAATAACCAGTGAAAATATTAGAGTAACATAAATGAGCTTATTTATTTAATTTTTTTAAACTTTGGTAATAGACGATGCACATTGTGCATCTCCTATTACACATAGTAATAGGTGACGCACATTGTGCATCTCCAGTTAGTAATAGGTGACGCACATTGTGCATCTCCAATTAGTACCAATATCTTTAAAAAAAAAAAAAACAGCTCAGTTATATTGCTCTAATATTTTCACTGATTATTTATAGTTGAAATAAAATTATTTTGATAAAAAGAATAAAATAAAGAAAAAAGAACAGGCAATGCATAAAGAAGTCTGTGCGTCACCTGTTACCTATATTAAAAAAAAAAAGCTCAGTTATGTTGCTTAAACATTTTCACTGGCTATTTGAGTTGAGATAAAATTAAATTGATTAAAAAAATAAAAAAAAAAGAGACCAGGCAACGCATAATGACGCTATGCACCGCCTGTTACCAATATCTTAAAAAAAAAATTAAAAAAAAACCAGGTCAGTTATGTTGCTATAATATTTTCACTGGTTATTTGTAGTTGACATAAAATTAGATTGATTAAAAGAACAAAAAAAAAGAAAAAAAAGAAACAGGTAACGTATAATGAAGCCTATGCGTCGCTTGTTACCAATATCCTAAATATTGGTAACAAAAAAAAAAAAAAAAACTAGCTCAGTTATGTTACTTAAATATTTCACTGGTTATTTGAAGTTGAAATAAAATTAGATTGATTAAAAAAACAAAAAAAGAGGTAACAGGGGATGCATAGTGATATCTGTGTGTCACCTGTTACCAATATCATTAAAAAAAACAAAAAAGCAGCTCTATTATGTTGCCTAAATATTTTTTCTGTTTATTTGAAGTTGAAAGAAAATCAAATTGATTAATATATATATATATATATATGTATTTATATATATGAGAACAGATGACATGTAATGAAAGGTCTGTGTCGCTTGTTCATTTTATCTTAAAAACAAAAAAATCAGCTCAACTATATTTGCTTACATATTTCACTTGTTATTTGAAGTTGAAAGAAACTAGATTGACTTTAAAAATAAAAAAAAAGACAATAGGTGATGTGTAACGAAGCGTTTGCGTTGCCTGTTCATATGATAAAAAAAAAAATAAATAAATAAAAAATACCAGCTTAGTTATGTTGCTTAAATATTTTCACTGGTTATTTGAAGTTGTAAGAAAATCAAATTGATTAAAAAAAAAAAAACGTACAGGTGACTCAGAATGAAACTAATGCGTCACCTGTTCTGTTTAGAATGGGTCGCCTTAAATATCTGGCGACCCATCTATCATTTAATGCGTCACTTGTTATTTCAAAATAAAACAAAAAAATTTAATCTATTATAAATTTCAAATTCAAATAAACTATCATAAATACCTAAAAACCTGAAAGTTTATCTCGTTGAACATACATACGTCAAGCAATTGACTATAAGTCCTTGTTGCATTAGATCAATTTACAATTGGAATACCCTATATCAAATTAGGTCGTGAGAGACGTGTTTTTGTGTTTCGTGTATACACGTATATGTGAATAATTGAAAGAGCATTGATAAAACTGTTTTCTATTTTTAGATCAATGGAATTGATGTTCATTAGAATGCTACATGAAAATATTTGTAGATGAAATTTCAAAAAACTAATTAAATGTTAAAGATAAATTTTAAATACTAGGGTATTAGGCAACTCTTTTAAATGCAATTGCGTCGCTTGTTCCTAAAATTTAGGAGACATAACAGGAGCATTTATGAGAGTTCCATATTTTAAAAGCAAATGCAAATTTTAAACTCAAATAAAGTACAAAATCCTATTTAAAGGTTGAAAAAATATAAATAAAAGAACAGGCGACGCTATCTAAAGACAATGGATCGCCATTTCCTCTAGTTTGTTAAAGAAAAAAAATACAATTTAAGAGATTTCCAAGTTTAAGCAGAAAATAAACTATACTTTGAATTTTTTTTTTAAAAAATTAAAAAAAAGGCAACTCTAAAAATGTTATTGCATCACCTGATCCGTTGTCACGTCTAACCTTTAGCGACCCAGTTTATTTAAATGAGTCGCCTGTTTTGCCATTTTCTGAAAATTTTTGGCGTTTATTAAAATTTTACATGAGCATTTGGATACCATTTCTTTTCACAAAATAGATGTTAGTACACTACCTAATAGATGTTAGAATTGGAAGCAATCTCAGAGAGACTTGAAGAGTGGGATATTTCAGTTTTAAGTTTCCATTTGCCTGCGTTACTGTCTAGAATCTGGATTTCTTTGTGTCGCCCTCGTGGTTCTTTCTTCGTGTCCATGGTTTCAGTGAGTTTCTTTTTTCTTTATGATTGGCGGTGACATATGGTGGGTTGGGTTATTTTTTATTTATTTATTTTTTCATTATAACCAGAGGTTAGGTTCGCTAGGTTTTCTTAATCTTGCTTTTGTCGAGGTTCGCTGGGTTTTCTTAACCTTGCTTTTGTCGATAATTTGTTTGTGATATTGTTTGACATTGTTCTGCTTGGATTGATAGGGAAATGGATAAATCATGGATAACAAAAGATAGAACCTCAAGTTATTTTGCTAAGGGGGTGAATGAATTTTTGAAATTTAGCATGGAGAATGCCAATGATTGTAATACCATACGGTTTCCTTGCATGCAATATGAGAATATGAAAATTCATACTATTAGGGATATTAAAGGCCATATATATTGGAATGAGTTTGATGTCAACTATTGGCGATGAATTTGGCATGGTGAGCCATGTGCTGACAGTATGTTGATGAGATGGGGTTTACATGTGTTAACTTTGATAAAATTGGATATAAATCTGTCCTATTCATCATGGCTTCATAAGTTCAACAAATATTTTATGTTGAAGATCAACTTGATTTAAGATGGTCTGTTGTTTTAACTTCACCACGATATTGTACTTTTATTGAAGAAGATGTTCTTGACGATACTACGATGGCTCCCAATCCATTTGCCATACAATTGCTAAGTGTTGATGAAAATGGTAATGAGGATGAATATGAGAGTGGTTATATTCCTAATGACTATGAGAGGATATGGATAAACAATATCTTCTAAATAAATTGGTACGTATATTTATTAACTTATGTTTTAAGTAATATTCATGATATTTATTATTATTCATTAAATTATTTTTTTGATCCGCTTCATTATGTGTTTTCCACTTTTAATTAGGAGAAATGTGCCTCGCCAAATCTTAAGAAGGTAATATTCTACTAAATTACAAAATTAATAATGATTAATATTTTATTTGTTTTGCATAAGTGTTAATTACTTTTTTAATTTTTTCATATGCAGTATGAGGGTGTAATATCGTTAACAAGAGAATGTCAACTTCCATCTTAATGAGTATGCATTCATAGAAGTTTAATTAATATTAAATTTGTTATAAAAAATACAATAGTTTAAAAATTATGTAAAAATATATCAATGAGATAATATTTAACTTATTTGATAATTAATTTGTTATGAAAAAATATTTATTTTAAAATTTTGTATTCTAATTATTTTGGATGGAGATAGTTTTAGTTTTTTTGTATTCTAATTATTTTTATATTTTTACTATTTTAATGACTTTTTACAAAATTAAAAAAAATGTAAAATTAAAAAAAAAAAGAAGGGACGATGCATTAATACATAACAAAGTTGCCTAACATATTTGGCGACCTTTAATTTGCTATTTTTAACGACTCATATATTTAGCGACATCATAGGAAGCATCGCTAAATAATGCATTGCTATAAGTGGATTGTTAGCATGCGTCATTAAAAGTCAATATGCATTGCTGAAAACTCAATGATAGGCGACTCTCTTGGTATGTCATTAAAAATCTATCTGAGTCACTAGAAACTCAAAGATAAGTGACTCTTATGATGCATTGCTAAAAATTAATATGTGTCGTTAAAAACGCAAAGATAAGCGACTCTTGTGGTGCATCGCTAAAAATCTATTTGAGTCGCTAAAAACTCAAAGATAGGTGACTCTTATGATGCGTCACTAAAAATCAATCTGAGTCGTTAAAAACTCAAAGATAGGCGACTCTCATGATGCGTCGCTTATTGTTTTATGGTTTTAGCGACATGATATTAGGCGGCTCCGTGCGATATGTTGTTATTTATTTTGTGCGATGCATTTATTGCCTCATTTATCAATGCGGTTCTAGTAGTGGTTCTTGACAGATTTCTTTTTGTCCTAATAAAGTATCATGTTCTAGTGAAAATTCAATTGTTTTTTAATTTAAATTTTCAATTGGTTTTTCTGAGTTTTGATTTTTAGTATTAGTAACAAATCTATCAAGTGCTCTTTTTTGAGATTGAATAAATTCTTCTGTTTTTTTTTTTTTTTTCATACGTTTTACATATCCAGACTCATATTTTCTAGCAGACATATTTATATTCAAATAATAGAAAATATAGATCCCTAATATTTTATCAAAATTTAAATGCTTAAAATTAAAGAAACAATAAAACCTGATTTATGCCTTGCACTTTTAATTTGATGATACTTGAATTACCTACATGAATATGATAAAAGAGCAAACAAATATTAACTTTTATTTAGATTAATTAGGATGACAATTTGGGAGAATAATTGGCTCAAGTTAAAAACACCATGTAAGGATTAAAATCTAATCAATTTAGTTGATAAAAGATATAAAGAAAAAATATAAAAACACAAAATACAGAACAAAATCGTGAGCTATATATATATAAGAACAATAAGAATAATTAGTAAATAATTACATCATGAATTCATATAAAATAATATATATATATATATATATATATATATATATATATATATATGAGGAGAATGAATGTAAATTCATTAAATAAATAAAAACCGACAAGCTTAACTTTTATTTAGGGGCCTTCTGGATTAGAATTGCAATTATGTATATTGAGTATCAAAGATTAAACAAATATGAAAGATAAGTGAATAAGAAAATATAAGTGAATGAAAAGAAAATAAAGGAAGTTAGCAAAAGAAAAAATGCATAAAAACGAATGAGTATTTAATATGTTCAGCAAAAAAAAAAAAAAAGTATTTAATATGTATTTTTATCTTTTTTTCCGTTACAATCTAATTAATTATAGAAATAGAATATAAAAAGTTTCAGTTAAACTTTATTAGTATTATTTTTCCAAAGATAAAGATAATTATAGCAATAAATAATCAATTAAAAATAATTTACAATCTTAACAATACTCAACTTCTTATATTTCTAAAATAAATTAATAATTATATTTTATTTAATATATATATATATAATATAAAAAATATATTTTTTGGGAGCCCCAATAAAATGGGGACCCTAAGCATATGCCTTGGGTGGTCTATGCCTTCAGCTGGCCCTAGTATATCGCTAAGAAAAAAATAAAAAAAAATAAATTCAAGGGAGAGGAAGAAACAAAGATTTTTTTCCCAAAAAAAAAAAAAAATAATAATAATAATAGAGAAAATTCAAAAAAAAAAAATTCGTAGACTTGCATGGCTCATATATGATAAAGCCATATAATAGGTTGAATGAAATCGCCCTCCCTTTTCGTTTAAAATATTTTGTAAACAAAAAATACAAAAAAAGAGGAAAAGCCGGAGTCCCACGTGGCTGGGTTTTAACAACAAAAATGGATTAAGGATTAAAATAATCCCATCCCATGCTTGTCCTGCCTCCACAGTCGGCCTAAGTTTGTAACACAGACAGTTACAGCTAGTTTCGAAGAGACTCATCCCTAGTGGACGCATGACGTGGACTCTCTAACTGATTATTCTCTTCATTTATTATTATTATCATTTTTTATTTGGCTCGTATAGTCATCTTCCTTTGGCTTTTAACTAAGCTTCTTGCTAGCAAAGTAATGTCCTCCTAGCTTAACGAAGTTGATGTTATTAAAAATATACATAATATATGAATATATATGTGGAATGAAGATACAAATAAAAATACAGAAAAATGATCAAATAAAAATAAATAAATAAATAAAAAAGATTGGAACTTGTATTTTTCTAGATTTGATCTGCTTGTTGAAATATTGGTCTAAAGCCTGTGTGATACCACAGTGTGGTAAAGATCAGGTACTCTGATTCTCCTGTTGAGAATTATTATTCCAAAACTTGTTTTTTACTAAAAATTCATCCATCAAGTCAAAACCCACGTTTGGAAAGTTAAAAGGCCACAAATAATGGACATAAAGGCCCATTAAAGTCCATTAATTCAAAATCATTCAAAATAAAAAAAAAAACGTTGCAAACATTACAATCCCCCCACATGAATGATTTGACTACTATGCAAGACTCTGGTGGTAAAGCTCTGCAGTTGGAACTTGCATATGATAGGTAGATGTTACTCTTTGAACCTTCCCTTATGAGACTATATCTTCTTTACTGACTAATGGTAGGTGCGATATCTTTGAACCATTTCGTCCTTTGTGTAAATGACAACATGGTTCACACAGAATCCTTCCCGATACACTTCAGTTCTCACTGTTGTGTTTATTTTGGCCTTGAACACCTACCTGGTTCTGGGAGAGTTTTTAGAGAATTATGCCTTTAATAATTCTCCTTTGAAGCGGTCACTCTTCTCTCTCACATAGGTGATTCCTTTTCCAATGCAATCAGCATCACTATGCAAAGATTACTATACACACACTTATAGGAATCATTAAAAGCATACTTTATTTTTAACCTCTTTCTATCACTGTTTTATCACAGGAATGGGCAGAGGATTAACCCCCACAGTGAAACATACTAGTCTTTACAATTGTGTTGCCCCATTGAACCTAGATCTTGGGATCTCCAGTCAACTAGGTTGGGTTTCCATCGTATCAACTTTACTCACGGGCTTTAATCCAATTCCTCTTGATGATTTTTCAACTAATTCTCTATTTAACCCTTTGGTTAGCGGATCCGCAATGTTATCTTTTGACTTTACATAGTTTATTGAGATAACTCCAGTTGAGATTAGTTGTCTAATAGAATTATATGTATGACGAATATGTCTAGACTTTCTATTATACATAATATTTTGTGCCCTGCCAATAGTAGATTGACTATCGTAATGTATACTTATTGCTAGCACAAGTTTAGGTCACCTTGGAATGTCTTCCAAAAATTGACGTAGTTATTCAGCCTCTTCACCACATTTATCTAATGTGATGAACTTAGATTCCATTGTGGATCGAGCTATTACTGTCTGTTTAGAGGATTTCCATGTTACGGCTGCACCCACTAATATAAATGCATAGCCGCTATTGGATTTTGAATCCTTGATATCTGATATCCAATTTGCATCACTGTATCCTTCTAATACATACGGATATCTCGTATAGTGCATTCCATATTCACGAGTATATCGTAAGTATCTTAATACTCTAACGATTCCTTTCCAATGATCATCATTTGGATTACTTGTGTAACTACTTAGTCTACTTATAGCGTAGGCTAAGTCTGGTCTTGTACAATTCATTAAGTACATCAGACTTCCAATCACCCTTGCATACTCGACTTGAGATATACTATCTCTTTTATTCTTGGATAAGTGTAAACTCACATCTATGGGTGTTCTGGCTATATTAGTATCGTCTTTACTAAACTTAACTAATATTTTATCCACATAATGCGTTTGACTAAGAATGATTCCATTTGAAGTCCTTGTGATTTTTATTCCTAAAAATCTATTTGTAATCTAAAGGTTTACAACCTGGAGGAAGATCTACTAACTCCCAAGTGTGATTTTGTAAAATAAAATCTATCTCACTTTTCACAGCTTCTTTCCATAAATTCCCTTTAGGAGAATTTATAGCCTCTTGGAAGCTTTGAGATCTAAGTGCAACCTCCGTCTCAACATCAGTTTCTTGTTCTTAATCACTATCATGATTATCTTCATTGATAGTATCATAAGTTCGTTTCGATGAACTCGGTCCTTCTTCCACTTTATAAGGAAAAATATGTTCGAAAAATGATGCATTTCTTGATTCCATAATTGTATTCTTGTATATATCAGGAATACACGAGAAACCGATATGCACTACTATTTTGTGCATATCCTATGAAAATGCAATCAACTGTTTTAGGACCTATCTTCACTTTCTTCGGAGTGGATACTACAACTTTAGCTAGACACCCCCACACTTGTAAGTAGTTATAGGAATGTTGTCTTCCTTTCCATAATTCATAGGGTGTCTTTACTTGATCCTTTCAGGGCACCTTATTTAAAAGGTCTTTTGCCGACAAATCGGCTTCCCCCCACAAGTTCTGAGGTACTCCAGAACTTATCAACATTGCATTCATAATTTCTTTTAAAGTTCTATTTTTCTGTTTAGTCACACCATTTGATTGTGGTGAGTATGGTGGAGTAACTTCATGTATTATGCCATGTTGAGCACAATACTCTCCAAATGGAGTCACATACTCTCCACCACGATCACTTCTAATTACTCTAATTTTTCGGGTGAGTTGATTTTCAACTTCAGTTTTATAGAGAATAAATTTCTATATAGCCTCATCCTTACTCTTAAGCAAGTACACATAGCAATATTTCATGCTATCATCAATAAAGGTGATAGAATACTTATTACCACCTCTAGTTGGTGCAAACTTTAAATCACATACATCACTATGAATTAAATCCGAAGGTTCATTATTTCTTTCAATTGTTTGACATGATAATCTCATTAATTTTGCCTCTACACAAGTTTCACACTTATGTGTGGTATCAATATCAAATGTGGGAATATGATTCAAATTAATTAACCTCCGCAGAGAATTATAATTAACATGACCTAGTCTACCATGCCACAAAATGGAAGACTCAAGTAAGTAAACGGAAGAAATACTAGCTTTATTATTAATATTCTTTGGCATTACAGTCATTACATTCAATTTGAACATACCATTGACTACATAACCCTTTCCCACAAACATCCCATACTTGGACAAGATAACCTTGTCTGACTCAAACACTAAGCGAAAACCATGTTTGCTTAGCAACGATCCAGACACCAAATTCTTACGAATATCTGGAACATACACTACATTATTCACAATTAGATCCTTCCCAGAGGTCATCTTCAGGACAATCTTGCCTTCCCCTTGGATTTCTGGATGTGTAAAATTCCCCATGAACAGCTTCTCCCCATTTTCCTTTGGTTTGAAGGAGGTGAACATGCTTCTATCTGCACACATGTGGCGGGTTGCACCTGTATCTATCCACCACTCTTTTGGGTTAGAACCCACTAGGTTCACCTCAGAGACAACAGCACTTAGGTCAATTTCATCAACCTCTCTTATGATGTGCTCCATCATCGCTGTCTCTATATTCCTCTTTCTCTTCGACAGTCTACAATCCGCCGCTCTGTGACCCATCTTGTCACAATTGAAACATTTTTCTTGGAACTTGGCCTTCTTGGAGATGCCTCCTTTAGGCCCTAACTTGGAACTCTTTTCAGGTTTCTTCTTGTTCTTGGAGCTACTACTATGCTCTACAACATTAGCCTTTATTCCAGCCTTCATGGATCTTCTATCAGACCTCCTATTGTCATCTTCTTTTCAAAGCTTTCCAATAAGAGCCTCCATGTCCATTTCCTTTCTCTTGTGCTTAAGATAATTTTTGAAGTCCCTCCAACTAGGAGGCAGCTTCTCAATCATTGCAGCAACTTGAAAGGCTTTATTAATGAACATCCCTTCGGCAAGAAGTTATTGGATGAGCACTTGCAGCTCATGTACTTGACTCATCAGTAGCTTGGTATCCACCATCATATAGTCCAAGAATTTGCCTACCATAAACTTTCCGGACCTTGCATTCTCAGTTTTATATTTCTGGTCCAGAGTTTCCCACAGCTCTTTTGCTGATTTTGTGCCACAATACACTCTGTACAAGACATTAGATAGGCCATTCAGGATATAATTTCGACATAAATAATCAGAATTCTTCCATGCATCCACCGCCATCAGAGTTTCTTTGTCACTCTTTTTATCACTTTGTGGTTCGTCTTCAATTAGGAACCTTGCAAGGCCCAGAGTAGTCAAGTAGAACAGCATTTTCTGTTGCCACTTTTTAAAATTTGCTCCATCGAACTTCTTAGGTCTTTCTGCATGGCCTGCAGGTGGAGGCACTTGAAAAATAGGAGTCTATGAAGGCACTTATGCAGTGGGCACATCTCCATTAGCCATTCCTGTATGTTTCACAAAAACAGAAATCAATTAGTTGTTATTTTTATTTCAACAAACTAATTTAAACCAATTTCCAAAAGGAAAATACACAAAAATATGATTTTTAGGATTTCTGTATACACCACAAAAATTACTGTATACACCCACAAAATTACTGTTCATGTGTCACTGTTCACGAGTACGGTTCACTGTCACTGTTCACTGCCATATGTCACCATGTGATACCGCCACATGTCGAACTGAAGACCGACACGTGCCACATTCTCGGATGATCACGTGTCATCTGCTACAGATCAACACGTGGATCATCCTTAGCATGACATGTGGGTTGCTATGAACGTGACACGTGTCACTTGTAACAGGTCGACACGTGGCACTAGCAAAGGCCTTCATATGGCTCTCATGGAATCCGACACGTGGTGATGTGGTGATTGACACGTGGCTTTACCAACTATACGACATGTGGTCTCGCTATGGTAAGCCATGTGTCATCATTTCATATTGCCACATCGGGCTGAATTTCATTGGCCCTGGGTCTAGACTGGGCTTAGGCTGAACAATAGCCTGTTCTAAGCATGGGCTGGGCTTTGGAACTGGGTCAGGTCCATTAAAATTTAAAATTCAGGCTCACTAACCCAGAAACCTATTCAAACCCGTTTTTCCAACTCGTTAACCCTTTTTCTGACCCATTTTCAACCTTCAGCAGGGTTTTTTCAATTCATTTCACTGGTAAACGGATTTTTTGACCCTGTTCACTATTTTTCTTGCTTTTTACACTATTTTGGCACCGAAAAACACCAAAAGGTTTAGAATTTCATGGGCAACTCAATTTTTGGACAAAAATTTGATTTAAAACAAAACTAAATATTACCCAAAAATTCCAAACCCACAGGAAACAAATATATTTTTTTTTTCATTTTTCAAACCCGATACACAAAAATTTTAAAACTCTAAATATCATAAAATCATGGGCATCGAATTTACAAGAATAAAACAAAATAAATAATTAAAATAGAAGCCCCTCACCAAGTTGTATACGGGTTTGAAGATAAGAAATTAAAAGCAAAAAATATATAAATATATTGCTTTCATACCCAATAATAAAAAAGAGATGAAATCATAGGCATGTATAAAAATAAAACCATTTGAATAAAATTCCTTTAATTAAACAAAACTTAAAATAATAACATACCCATTCATTAAATCTCCATGGGTTGAAAGCAATTTATTTATTTATTTATTTTTTAATACTCAATCCCACATACATAAACATATATTCACGGAATAGTCTTAAGAATGTTATTAAAAATATACATAATATATGAATATATATGTGCAATGAAGATACAAATAAAAATATAGAAAAATAATCAAATAAAAAAATAAATAAATAAATAAAAAAGATTGGAACCTGTATTTTTCTAGATTTGATCTGCTTGTTGAA
The DNA here is from genome assembly GCF_031755915.1 of Ziziphus jujuba. Lineage (NCBI taxonomy): Eukaryota > Viridiplantae > Streptophyta > Magnoliopsida > Rosales > Rhamnaceae > Ziziphus > Ziziphus jujuba. The sequence goes on along the minus strand of NC_083383.1, from coordinate 15,452,408 downwards.
ATATTGGTCCTAAGCCTGTGTGGTACCACAGTGTCCCTAAGACTATTTCCGTCCCACCGGTATTGGTGTTTTCTGACGGTAATCTCCCAAGATACAACAGATTCGAAATTTCAGATAAAACACCACCTGGATTTCCTTCGAACTTTCAAAGTACCTGATCTTTCCCACACTTAGTAACCAAAATCTGCATAAAACTAATTTTTCTCTTTTTTCTTCTTTTCAAATTGATTCTCCCGTTTGGAATTATTATTCCAAAACTTGTTTTTTACTAAAACATCCATCAAGTCAAAACCCACTTTTGGAAAGTTAAAAGGCCACAAATAATGTACATAAAGGCCCATTAAAGTCCATTAATTCAAAATCATTCAAAATTAAAAAAAAAAAAAACGTTGCAAACATTACAGTTGCTTCTCTTTTTCCAAAACAAGAAAATGTTACAAACATGGAGCAGGGCTTGTACGTTAATTCAGTTTTGAAAACCATGACCAATTAACCCATTAACCCATTATCCCATTCTGAATCAATTAATAATACCTTAATCAGTAATAAAAAAAAAGAAAAAAATTTTGGACATGGCCTAACGTGAAACCAAACCAACGAATAGTAAAATGTATTAATTAGCCTTTATAATAACAACAAAAACATAATTTATCGAGATGAGCTGTTTTTAAAACGGGGTTGGAATGGTTCTTAGTTTTCAACTGACCTTCCATCATTAAAAGGCTCAATTTTGTACACAACGGAACACATGGCCTAGAGGTTTGAGTCTTTTAACCTTGCTAAGTATTTTTTTTTTTTTGTTTTTGTCTTTGTTTTTGTTTTTGTTTTTGTTTTTGTTTTTGGTTTTTGTTTTTGTTTTTGTTTTGGTTTTTTTTTTTTTTTTTTTTTTTTTTTTTTATGGGAAAAAAAGAGAAGATATACAATAAGAAGGATGAAATAACAATGAAGGAAAAAATAATTTATCCTTTCTGGGAAAAGTAAAGCCAAAACTAGACGGAAAATAAAGGCAATACCGATGGTGCACTGTTGCAGCTAGTTGGAGGACTAGGTTTGCCAAGAAAAAAAGTTTGAGGACCCAAATGAATAAACTATAAAGCAATTAGTATTATATTTGGTTCTATAGGGGGAAAAAATTATCTATTAACTTTTGTTTTTGGTATAGGGAGGGAATTTTTTTTAAAATTTTTTCTTTTTTAATGATTAATTACTACTTGCACCACTTTATTACTTCTAACTTTGTGTCGACTGTAAATTCTGAACCATCAAAGCCAAATTTACTCAACAAGAACTACACGACCCCCCCAAAACAAACATCACTCTAGCTCTTTCTTTAATTGTTTTGGCCGCAGACATTATTTTCCTGAAAGGTGAGAAGCTGCGCAACTTCATTCGCGGTACATGAAGTTAAAACAACTTATAAAGCCTGCACTTCAAGTCAATAGGTGAGCAAGAGAAATACCTCAGGTTCTGTAACCCTGATCAGGAATCGGTTGAGAGCCTTCTAAACGAGAGCAATGCAGTAGTAAGTCTAAGGACGACGACTTTGAAGGTCCAATTGCTTCTCTAATCCTTTTTTATACAGAAAGTTATCTCAACAATGCACTCCAGATCTTGAGGACCTATGCCCTGTCAAATTTTGAGGAACTATGCCCTTTTATATATATAAATATTTTATGTATTTGGCATAATCAATTACTCACTTATAAAAAATTGACTTATTTATTGTATTATGTAGTAGGATTCTCAAGCATGTTATACTCCATTTGGCCTATTAACTTATTCATATTTTATTATTATTATATAAAATTTTATTTTCGTATAAGTTAAAATTGATGGGTAAATCATATAATTTGTATGTGACTTTTATTTTTAAAAAGTTGAGGTTTTATTGATAGGACAAGTGAGAAAAAAATACATAGTATTTGTGTTAGAATTTTTTTAAAGATCATTTTTATCAGTTACTAAGGGGTTTTAAAATAGTATATCCATTATAAAAATTGCTATTACGTGTTTCTATTTTGTAGAAATTGTAATTTTATCAATGACTTTGTTTGAAAGTTAGTACTTTCACGAATTAATTACTAATATCAAATGAAATTTAATTATATATGTTTTATAAATCAAATTACCATAATTGACATCTAACATTTAATTATATGTCGTTCACCATCTTATTTCGGATAATAGGATATAGATGTCAACATCCTATTACTGGTAGTAGGATGTCGCCGCGCAGCATAATGTGAGCTGCAACATCTAGGAGAATAAAATTATGTATGATTATTATATATTTGAATATATAATATTTGCGTTGCATACTTGGGTTTGCTGGACCATTTAAGTACTTGAAAGAAGAAAAAAAGCTAGAGGTAATGAATGAATTAATTCGCCTATTTTTTTTTTCTTGATTTTTAATTGTATTATTATTATTGTTATAAGTGTATGATGCAATAATTGAGGCATCAGGTCGGAGAAAAGTAGTGGATGATGAAAAGGTAAAGGCCCTGTGAAGAATAATGCGGTTTTAAATGCTTTTAGTCGCGAAGCATAGATACGATTAAGGATTACGGTGGATAAGCCATGCTCATCTACACTGCATCATCCATAACATGGGACATGTACACACATGACCGCCCAATCAAAATGGCAGCGCACGACGTCATAAAAGAAATAGCAAAAAGAGGAGCAGATATAGTATTACAAAACATTATGAAAGCTGCGCTAACAACAGGATTGGAAGCTGTTGAGGAAACTAGTTTGATATTGACTGGGGTTGGATTTGTGGTTGGATTTGTTGGATCGTTTATTATTGGAGAAATTGTTGGGGCATTGTTCGACACAATTTTCCGCTTCGGAGGCACTGCACCACTGCCTACTGACGGCTACATCTTCTATGTTGTTCACATGCCTAATGGCCTGGATTTGGCAAAACAAATTGCCTGCATTTGTCACTAAACAAAACAATATTTAATACCAACCAAAAATAAAATAAATAAACAAATAATTTAAGTCTCTCCTCCCTTGTGGAAAACCTAATTAGACGGCTAAGACTGTCCCATATCAAGTTGGAAGTTTTAATAATAATTTTCTTAATTAAGACCAATCGGATTAAAATTTGACTAGTAATAAGTTAACAAGTCAAAGAGGAATAAATTAAGCACATTCCTCTCATTTTCTTAACAATTTTCGTCGGTCTGCCTTTAGAACACCTTTTGCGACTTTAAATCAATTTAGATTTTCTTAATTTCATTTTGAAAGTTAAGTCTATATCTTATTTTTTCAGGCATATATGATAATAGCTATTTGGACATCGGGAAAACATTCAAAAACTCAGTTTCTCGTGTAAGTGTAAGTTTGTTGCAAATGCATTTTTCTTCAATTTCAAATGAAAATTAATACTGATTGGCTATTTCAAATTCAATGAAATATTACAAGAATAATCTTTAATGAGTTAAGAAACATTTCCAACTAGATTTACCCGAAAATTCTTCCTACAACTATAGATATGGTCAAAAAAATACCGGCTATGCAAAATTCAACAACTTTATAGAATTTCCTTGAGAATATTCAATAGAGGTTTTCTTCTTTTTTTTTTTTTTTTTTTTTTTTTTTGGGTTAATCTTCCTTTTAACTGTAACAATCATTTTTTTTTTAATCTTGTTTTCTTCAAATATACTTTATTTTACCTATAAATAAAAATATACACAAAATATTTCAAATCCCCGAAGCACAAGTTGGACAAAAAATAAGCTATAAATATAGCAGAAAAGTAAGTATAATTCATACCTAACAAATAAAAGTCCTTGTTATAAAAAAAAAAAAAAAGAAAAAAAAAAAAACAATTGGTTGGAGGAGGAAGAGGGCCACGAGGTGGCTCCCTTATATTTTAGTTGAAGATGTAACCAACTCTTTTTAAGAAAAAATGAAGTTTTTTTTTTTTTTTTTTTGGCATAATATATTTAGTTTGAGTAATTTCTGTTGCAATGAAATAATTATTAACGGATACATAAGAACAAAATTGATACTTAAAACAAATGTCAAACTAATATTTTAGGAGATGTGGGAATATTACCTTTTACTTTGAGGGAAATATTTTGCCTATACTCTTCACAATGGTTGAGAATCAACTTTTCATATTTTGCATCCTCTATGTAGAAAGTTGGTAATAACTATTAATAAAATTTTCATCGCATCTTACATAGTTTGAAATTACATATTTAATTTCAGCTTCAACTGATGTTTTGAGTGATAATTCTAAATTTATTATGAGAGAAATACAAACGTGTATAGTTAGTTAAATATGAAACAACAAAAAAAAATGCAAATAATAAATATATGTATATGAATTATTTTATTTAGTTAAAAATAAATTCAGTTGAAAATACGAAGTTCATAAGTTCGATACGTACATGTATGTCATGAATTAAAAAAAAAATATGGGACAAAAATGTGGATTAAATATGTATCAAAATTAGTTTTTCTTAATATATATATATATATATATATATTTATATATGATAAAATTTATTAATAAGGTTTTATTAATAAGATAATAATAGTTTAACTATTAAAAAAATCTTAAATAATCAAAAGAATAAAATAATAAAAAATATCTTTTTATATGCTTTTTTTTTTTATGTTATCATAAAAGAGAAAAAATAATCGAAATTATTTTTTTTTTTCAAAAATGTGTATTCTTTTCATCTGTATAATATGATAATTTGTTTAATACGTGTTTTAAAATTTTCTCTTAAATTTACACATGAAATTAAAGCCCAAAAGAGAAAAAAAATTAAAAATTACATACTAACACTAACACAAGAAAGCAGCCACACGGTAATTATTTCCCCCAAGTGTTCAGCCATATATGAAAGCAGAAGTCAAACATGGAGGAGCAGAAATATCAGCAATCCCTTCCAATATCAACACTAAATCCTCATTGAAGGACGAAGAACTGGTTTTTTTGGTTTTTGATTTTGTTTGTTACACACACACACACACACTTTGCCAAAGTGTGTGGTTAACTATTTTGAAAAATAATAATCAAAATTCAATTTAATAGATTATAGAAAATATAATTATTAATCAAATAAGAATAATTTAGTTAATATATTACTTATATCTACACATTTATTTAGAAATTATAGATATCAAATACTGAAAATTATTATAAAAGATAAAAATTAATAATATAAAAGATAATATTATTATTTCAAAATTAAAAACAGGTCCCTGGTCTAAGACCACATAAGAAAGCTATGATATTTCATATGGGTTGGCAACCCTAAACTTGATATAATTATTTTAAAAATTACATGAAGAATAATTAAAAATATCCATTGAATCTATTTTAGATTCTGTAGCTATTTCAAAAAAGAATCTAGAATAATATTTTTCTATTTTGAATAGTGTAATTTTCCGAGAAAATTAATATGAAGGTCAATTTTATATATTTTTTATAACAAAAATTAATCATATAATATATACATATATATATTTTGTTAAAAAAACATTATAAAAGATCCTGCAACAATATTATAAAAATTAATATAGTACACCACATTATAATAGACGGTTCAATTCAATACGTACATTCTTACATATGAAAACGTATTATTAGCAATTTTTATGTTCTAAACACCGATCCTTTTTGCCTTTTATCGTCAGCGCGTTTTCACAGGTCCTTGATTTTGACATGATGACTTTTTCATAAAAAAGAAAATTAATTGACATTATGCCCCACCATTTTTGTAGCCTTTTCCAAGTCGAGAAGCAAACGGAGACTCTAAAAAAAAAAAAAAAAAAAAAAAAAAAAGAACGAGAAAAAGGCATACGAAGTAATTTATACGGCTTTCTAAGTATGTGGGGTGAGACGAAGTGGGTAGTCATTGGTTGAGCAGATTTGTTTAAAAAATAATAATAATATTAATAATAACAATGTGGAGTAAGTAAAAGCCGTGTTGCTGACGTCATGAATTTTGATTATTCAGCCAGAAGAGAAAATTTTATATGCCTTTTAATTTATTTATTATTATTAGTTTTCTTTCCATTTACAAATCAGCATTACTATTGACCATAATTGCTAGAGCCTCATCATCCGCAATCATGGCTTCCAATTCAACATCAACTCTGTTCTTCTTGCTCCTACTTCCTGTATTGTTTGTCTGTGTAACACCTCAACAACAAAAGCATTCTACCCAAATAAACCTCGACTCTTCAATTTCTCCAAGATCTCCCCGCAGTTCATGGTCTTCTCCTTCTGGGTATTTCCAATTTGGATTTTACCATGAAGGATCAGGCTTTAAAATTGGAATCTGGCTAGTGGGTACCGAGCAAAACACAGTAGTTTGGACTGCAAACCGTGATGATCCTCCAGTAACCTCAAATGCAATACTTTCACTCGATCAAAATGGAAGGCTTCTACTCAGAACAGAGCATGGCCAGAAGAAAATTATTGCTAACACAACATACTCTGCTACCTCTGCTTCCATGCTTGACTCTGGCAATTTTGTTCTCTACAATCGTTCTCATATAATTTGGGAGAGTTTCAAATATCCAACTGACACTATTCTTGGAGATCAGGTTCTGTCTGCTGGGCAAGAACTGTTCTCTAGTCAGTCGGATACCGACCATTCGACTGGACGGTTTCATCTCAAGATGCAGCTTGATGGGAATTTGGTTCTGTACCCAATAAATACAGATGATTCAAGCATAGATGCATATTGGGATTCAGAAACTTTTGGCAATGGATTCAAATTTCACCTTTATCTTAACCGTACAGGACTTCTTGCAATCATGAACACTAGTAGTTCTGAGATGGTCAGTAGGTTGAGTCTTGGAGGAGGAGGAGGCTCATCATCTTCGGAAAATAACCAGAAAGTTGCACTATATCGTGCAACCCTTGATTCTGATGGTATATTCAGGTTGTATTCTCATGGAGTTGATGATAAGAATAATGGAAAAGTAAAAGAAGCTGTTATGGTTTGGAAAGCTTTGAAAAATCCTTGCGAAGTTCAAGGTTTCTGTGGAATTAATAGCTTTTGTACAATCTTTGATGAGCAACCAAACTGTTTGTGTATTCCTGGATCCGATTATGTTGATTTCAATCAGAAAACTCTTGGCTGCTTGAGAAATTATACCGACGAGGTGTGCGTAGATGGAAAAGAAAATACTACTTTTTATGGCATGGAAAAAATGGATAACATATTGTGGGGAGATATTGATTATATGGAAGCATCCATGTCCATGGAAGAATGTAAGAACTCTTGCTTAGAAGATTGCAATTGTGGGGCAGCACTTTTCGCACAAGACGATTATGGAAGAGATCTTTGTAAGAAACAAAAACTCCCTCTGAGATATGTTAGAAGGGATTTTGGCAACTCCATTTCTACTACTGCTTTCATCAAGGTGAGCAAGATGAACGAAACTAAAAGCATTAATGGAACCAATTCTGTGCCAACGACGGAGTTAGTTCCGCCAAGAAGAACCCAGCAGGTGATCACAAGCAAAAAAGTTCTGATACAAATTCTTGTTACAGTTATAGTTTTTGTCATCTTCTCATTTGTGTCCCTTGCAATCTCTGGCATATACATATTTAAAATTCGAATCCTAAGGTACAAAAGATTGGGAGAAATTAATGGACAAATGGGATTGACTGGTGATGAGGAACTGATAGCTTTGAGGGTATTTTCATACAATGAACTTAAAAAAGCAACAGATGGATTCAAAGAAGAGTTGGGTAAGGGCTCATTTGGAGCAGTATACAAAGGGGTTCTAAACAGAGGTAGAAAACTTATTGCAGTGAAAAGACTAGAGAAGTTAATTGAAGAAGGTGAAAGAGAGTTCCGTGCAGAGATGAGAGCAATTGGAAGAACCAACCACAAGAACTTAGTTCGGTTGATGGGTTATTGTGCTGAGGACTCAAAGAGGCTTCTGGTTTACGAATATATGAGCAATGGCTCGCTAGCTGATCTTCTTTTTAAGCAAGCAAGGCGACCAGATTGGGATGAAAGAGTAAGAATTGCAATAGATGTTGCTAAGGGTATAAATTATCTACACGAAGAGTGCAAGACCCCGATCATTCATTACGATGTAAAACCTCAGAACATTTTAATGGATGATTTCTGGACTGCTAAAATCTCCGACTTTGGGCTAGCAAAATTGTTAATGCCTGATCAAACAAGGACTTTCACCGGGATCAGAGGGACAAGAGGGTATTTGGCCCCAGAATGGCATAAGAACACTCCAATTTCTGTGAAGGCGGATGTATATAGTTATGGAATAGTGTTGCTCGAAATCATATGCTGCAGAAGGAACTTGGAAATGCATGTATCAAATATAGATGAGATTGTTCTTTCAAACTGGATCTATAAGTGCTTTGCTGGTAGGGAGCTATATAAGCTTGTGGTTGGTGAAGATGTCGATAAAAAGACCTTGGAGAAAATGGTTAAAGTAGGTTTATGGTGTATTCAAGATGAACCAGTTCTTCGTCCTTCAATGAAAAGTGTAGTTTTGATGCTAGAAGGGATTACTGATATTGCTTCTCCTCCATGTCCTACTTCTACGTCCATGTAAATCTCAGCAGTTGAGGAAATTCTCAGGAGCTTAATCTTTGTTATCTGTATATGTTTCATCTACTTTTCCTTTTTGTATGATTGCATATATGCAGTTCTATTAACCTTTTTCTGTGAAGGAATTGGTAATTTACCTAATCAAGATGTTGAAAATATATTTTAAAAACTTTTAGGTAAAGTTAATATGAAACTTTTTTTCTTTTTTCTTTTTTATTTTTTTAACAACGTTTGTGTAAAATGGATGATAATAAGTGACTTGTAATAGTCATTTGTAATTTATCTTTTAGAGAAGCAATTGAGATTGATTAAATCATTGCGGTACCCATTAAAACCAAACCGTGAGATTATAAGAGAACCAGAGCACAACTTGAATGTAATTTCAGTACATTTCTGGAGGTGCATTCAACATGTTATATATCACAAATACTTGCATACAACAACAAGAAAAAAGCACAACTAATACAATTATTAACGTACAAATAAACACATATAGTATCTAATTATACTACATGAAATTAATATATCAAGGAAGACGAGGAAGTTCTGGACATGGAGGTATAGGTATATCCATTGTCCCTTCCAACATCAAGATTACATTTTTCATCAAAGGACGCAAAGCCGGATCATCTTGGATGCACCACAGCCCCACTTTCACCATTCTTTCTAGTGTAGGGAAGTCTACTTCTTCATCCTCCACAAGCTTATCCAACTCTCCAGCCTTAAAGCATTTATAGACCCAATCAACGAGTGTTATCTCATCTGGTGTTGAAACATCCAACTCAATGTTTCTTCTGCAACATACTATTTCCAAGAGCACAACACCGAAGCTATAAATGTCAGCTTTTACAGATATGAAAGAATTCTTCTGCCATTCAGGAGCAAAATACCCCGTTGATGTTGCTTCAACTCCCATGGAGGTTTTTGCTTGATTAGGCATTAATAGCCTTGCCAAACCAAAATCACAGATCTTAGCAGTCCAAGCATCATCTAGGAGGATATTTTGGGGTTTCAAGTTGCAGAGGATGATATGCACTCCACACCCTTCATGTAGATAAAAGATCCCCCTTGCCACATCTAAAATAAATCTTACCCTTTCTCTCCAAGGTGGGGGCGATAAGGCTTTAAAGAGAAGATCTGCAAGTGAGCCATTGCTCATGAATTCATAAACAAGAAGTTTTTTGGATCCCTCAATACAAAAACCAAGCAACTGAACTAAGTTTCTGTGATGAGTTCTTCCAATGGTAGTCATTTCAGCTCGAAACTCTCTTACCCCTTCTTCCACAACTTTCTCTAGTCTTTTGACAGCAACAATTTTGTTACTCTCAGATAAAATCCCCTTATAAACTGCTCCGAATGAACCCCTTCCTATCTCTTCCTTGAAGCCATCTGTTGCTCTTTCAAGCTCATTGTAAGAAAATGATTGCAAAGTAAAATCTTCAGCTAACCCCAAATTAGCATTTTCCAACAGCTTTCTATACCTGTGATATCGGTGCTTGTATATTATGAAACTCGAAACTGCAAAGACAGAGAACAAGCATGCAACAGAACCTAAACTTAATGCCAGAATTAAAACCATGTTATTCTTGTTATCAATTAAAATTGGTCTATTTATAGGAACAGGAGGGCCTGTATGGTTGGTGTCCTTCGGAGTACCACTATTTTCCAAAACCATCTTGAAGAGGGCTACTGCTGATATGGCAATGTCTTTTTTACCATATCTTAATGGAAAGTTATATTTACGACAAGTACCGTTAACATATAACACTGCCCAACAGTTACAATCTCCCAGGCAAGAATCTTTACAAGCTTCCTCCTTTTGTGGCACTACAATATAAGGGTGATCATCCCACCACATGTTCTGTAAGGAAGTAATATTGTACCTGAGATATGGGTCCTCACTGTCTCTGCAGCTATCTTCCCTGAAATCCTGATAGCAGCCAAGGAAATTAGCATCGGGGTCAATGAAAACAAATCCGGGGTAACAAATACATTCGGATTTGTTACCAACAACTTGGCAGAAACTGTTCAAACCACAGAAACCTTTTACTTGACATTGATTTTGCAAAGTCGACCACATCACTTTCACCCTTGAGCTTGTGTTGCTTTCAATGTAGTGTGAATACAGTCTGAAAATTCCATCATCATCCAGCGTTGCCCGGTAGAAAGTTTTAGTTTCATTAGAATATGAACCATTTGACAAAATGTGCGTTTGGAGGAAGAGAGATCCATTATGGTAAAGACGGAGCTCTGCACCATTAGAATCAGAAGTCTTGGAAGCCCAATAGGCTATTTCTGGCATACTGGAGATGTTAGTAGGGTAGGAAACAAGGTTTCCATCTGATTGCATAGCGATGCAGAATCGTCCACTTGAGTGGTCTGATTCAGTTTTGCTAGACACCAACTGGCTGCCATAAGTAAGAACCTGACCTTCCAGTATGGTGTCGGTTGGATAGTCGAAACTCTGCCAAATAACATGATCAGAGCTGTTTAAGAGTACAAAATTTCCGGAATCAAGCATGGAAGCAGAACTTGCAGGGCTTGAAATATCATTACCAATCTTTGTATCTTTACCTTGCTCAGTTTCAAGGAGACCTCCTTTTGTCAGCTCCAAAATTGCATTAGAGGAGACAAGGGGATCATCTCGATTCGCAGTCCAGATGATTATGTTTCCAGTTTGATTGACCATCCATACTCCGACAGCAAAACCACTGCTTTGTTGGTAGAAACCAAAGGCAAAAAGACCAGAAGGTGAGCTCCATGAAGAGTTGCTCTTTGGGTTGGGGAACAACACAGAACCTGTGGTGATGCTATGCTTTGTTTGAGCCTTTGAATCAATTACAACAAGAAGCACAGACAACATGAGCAGAATTGGTAGTACTGGTACAGATGCCATGTTTTGTCAAGTTTTGTGCTCAAGCTGCCTGTCTCCTGCAAGAATCGAGTTCTTAGCAGACAAAATCAGTTAGAATAGAAATAAATCCCTCAAAATTTAAGCAATAAATCTATTTAGTTATTTAAATTTACTAACGACTATTAGTCCCATCAAACGTAGACTTTGACTTGTTCTTTCTCAGTGTGGTCCATGGAAAATAAAGTTTTGTCTTCGTCTTCGTCTTCACTACTGCTAAATTGTGGCATAATTTTCCACCCGACTTCTAGAGTAGTCATGTTCACGAATGATCACCATTTGAACACCGGGGCACCTTGAATTTATTAGCATAAAAGGGACAAAATTACTTCAATTGCATGCGGTAAAACAGAAACAAAAGCACTGGCATGGGATAATCACCACTAATGGTGACAATAATCATTATTGTTGGTAAGCAAGAATATGCCCAACATGATATTAATATTTTTCTGAACCAATCTTTCCAATTTTCACATATTACCATTGTCTTGTCTTTCTCTGCTCTCCTTTCTTCTATCTCCTCTAGTTCTCAAAAGACCAATGTGTTTTTCCACAGAGACAATTTTTTTTGTTTTTTTTTTTTTTTTTTGGTCTCTCTTTCTCTTCCCCTGTGTTTGGGGTTGTCGCATTTTCACCCTAAACCATAAAATTGACAACAATACCCTGTAAATTTTCAAAAATATGCATCATAACGATAAATGGCCAACTACGTTTCTTTTTCTGTTTAGTTCCACATGAAAAGGGATAATATTGTTATTTTCCTTAAAATGCACCAATGCCCCTTTAAACTACGGGTGGTTTTTGTCTAGGCTGCAAAAGTCGTTAAATACATTATAATTTTAATGATATTTTTATATTTCAAAAGTATTTATTTACAAAAGGTCAGAAATATCCTTAAATAAAAATTAAATATTACGTACAACACCTTCTGTATTTTGGCAAAATATTAAAAATCAAATATTATATATACTACAATCTGTATTTAGGTTATAGGAAAAATCATAAACCTTAGCCAAAAGTTTAATGGCATGAATAGATGAAAAGATATAAAAGAATCATCCATTTCAACTTTGAAAATTAAAAGAAATATTAACAAGTATAATTTATTGGAAAGAGAATATTTAAAAGGGTATTTATATATGTTCACCTAACATCAAGAAGCACTAAAAGTTAAAACTTTATTGCAGTGGTGCACTGCAGTAGGATTTCTGAAAATCATTTGGCACAAAACTATTTGATTGAGGATTAAATATGAAGCTCGTGCACACTAATATAGAATTTCAGATGTGAAGTAAATATGCCAAAACCCAAAAGCCCCAAATATTTTAGACCCTTGGCTTAATCAGGGTATTCGAATTAAAAAAAAGAAGAAAAAAAAAAAAAACATCTTTTCATCTTAGAAGAACTTCAAGAATCAAAGAACACTATCAAATGTAAAAGAACACCTCTTTTCGTTTTGGATCCAAAGACCTGTTTGTCTCTTGGGAAATTTAAAGTGTGGAAAAAATTAAAAAAATATGTAGAGGTTTTGAGAAATTAAGAATGTAATGTATTTAAGTTATTTTATTTTATTTTATTAGGAACAAAATAGTTCAATTTAATATAGATGTAAATAAAATATAACGTAATTAATAATTTTTATAGCGTGAATGCAACCGTTTTAAACTACCACCACAGTAAAAAAGAATCTGATATGACAACCATATGTTTTATTGATACAGTGGGCATTAAAGACACTATTCATGCTTATATTTTATACGACAGGAAAAATATTTTTTTGTTGTTTGTTTTTGACCAGTTCCTCTCTTGAACATGTGATCGGGGAGATCATAACCCAGACCAGTGAAGAAAAAGTTGTCGATTTTGACAAAATATCGATGACAATGTCAGATGAGCCTCAACACCGATAGAGGGGGGGGGGGAGGGAAGAAATTTTTGTTCGGTGTATCGTAAAAAAGTCATCGTTGTCTATGAATATCGACTTTATTAATGGATATTGACAGAACTATCGGTTTTCCGACGGATATTTATGGAAGTATCGCTGATATTGATAATGTTTCCAATCGATATCAAAAAGTAGAAATTTAAATTGCCGATTCTCAATCTGAGATAATAGAGAAAAGCTGATGTTGTTTCTGTTTGCACATGGATGGTGTTTGTGCATTAGAAAATCCGTAGCAAGAAAAAGCATGGACTACTAAGGTTCGAATAAAATGGAATTTCACGATGGTGAACAATTTGGAAAGAGAAGGAGAGAGAAAGAGAGAGATACGTTGGGATAGTTTGCTTTTTCTTTCATTTTATTTTTTTTATTATTATTTTGGCTTGTGCTTTGTCTTTTTCTGGGTAAAATGGGCTTGTGTTTTGTTACTTTTGTTAGGTAACTTATTAATTGGACTTGATGTGTGCTCCCGTGCCTACTTCCCTAAGCCCATTAATTGATAGATTTGATGTGTGCTCCACATGCCTGCTTACCCTAGCCCAAAGAGAGTGTTTTTCCTTTTCTGTTTTTTATATTTTTTATTATAATTTTTGTTTTTTTGGCTTGGGTTTGTGTTTGGTAACTTGATAAATTTAAATATTTTATTTAATAAAGTTTGATATGTAATTTTTACTTTTTTTTAACAAATTGGTTTTTTTTCCTCCTAATATATTGGGAATGGAGATACAAATTCTTAATTTAGTTAAGAGGATTAAATTAATCTAAATTTGAAAAATAATTATTGTCGTCAATTTCTAATACACAAATCAATTTTAATTTCAAAAGGTAAAATATATAAAACTTCTAAATTGTAGCTTTACAAAATTTATTAGATAGTTTTGGATAATTCTTTGTATTTATTATTAAAAAGATTTATTTTCTACTTTTACAGTTTGAAATTGTGATTTTTGTTATCAAAATATGAATAGATAATCAATCTCATATACAATGTTAGTATGGTAATATACTATATATATGGATTATTTTATTATCATTGTATTCTAATTATTGTATTTTTATAATATTTCATTATATTAATTATCTCATATATAAAAATATATATTTTAAATTAAATATTTATAGTTTCCGTAATTTTATCGACATTTCCATTGATATCGATATTTCCATCGATATTTCTATAAAATCGTACCTTCGATATTTCCGTCGATACCGATATTTTCATCACTGCCCAGACTACATGAACTAGAAGGTTGGGGAAACATGAAAAATATTTTGGAAAGCCGAAAATAGTCAATTGTATAAATAAAATTTGATACATCGGATCCAGAAATCCCATCATATAATAGTAAAAATGAATACGATGACACGTCATGTGGCACTGTCACATTCAATTTCACAAACGCATACGATAGAATAGAAGAGAAGCCATTGTACCTTATTCACCCTTCATACGAAGGATCTGACTTAGCCCGTCAAATCAATTGATGAGTAGCCACATGGCACGGTCATGTCTGACATGGTTCATTGTTTTTGAAAACTTGTGCAAAATGGGCTTTACTTGAATTGTCGCATCTGTCC
The DNA here is from genome assembly GCF_031755915.1 of Ziziphus jujuba. NCBI lineage: Eukaryota > Viridiplantae > Streptophyta > Magnoliopsida > Rosales > Rhamnaceae > Ziziphus > Ziziphus jujuba. The sequence continues at coordinate 15,437,407 of NC_083383.1, read as the reverse complement.
AACATATATTGGTCTTCCTCCTCATTTAAATCTTTCCCTCTTCACTCGCAAGTCATCTTTTCAAAATTTCCCTCCCACAAGCCAGCATCACCTCTTTCTTTGATTGAGTAAAAAATATTAAGCTCCCTTTTATCAAATTACTTCCAAGGAATATTAAGCCCTTTCTTTTTTTTTTAATGGGGAATTGAATAGGTACTCTCCCACCTTCATTGCCAACCTCTCAGTCCTCTTCTCGATGACAACATCCAGTGATGGTAGAGCAACCAGTTCCTCACCTCGATCTTGGCGGATAGTGGGGCGGCATGGAGGTGAGCTGGGGAGTGTAAGGATGACTGAGGGATGGGAAACGGTGATGGCACCACAGAAGAGGAAGGGTGATCTCAACTTCAACACAAACCGACCACCACGATCATCTCCGTTGTGTGATTTACAAGCACTGTGACCATCTCCTTGGTAACCTCCATGCTTCAGCCCCACCATGAGATCCACCACCACCATACGTGGTGGTTGTGTGTGCCTTTTAGATTTGTGATAAAATTTCATAGAACTGTCGGCCAAGAAATTTTCATATGACATTGTTGTCACCCTTAGGTTTGGTTAAATTGCATTTTTTATTCGAAATTATTATAGATCAGTTTGTCTATTTTGCTTCTTATGCGCATAAAATTTGTGTTCTTTCGAGAGAATTGAAGGAGTTGGAGGGAGGGAGTTAGGATCTTTCATTATGATTTTAATTTGAATAGCTTTTTGGTATGCTCTGTTTGGTTTCCAAGAAAACATATGCACTAGAAAGGAAAAAAGAAATGTCTTTTATTATAAATATTGGACTTTTATTTAATTAGAAGCATTTTATGTAGATTTCACATTCAGTTCTTTTTAATTGCTAATCTCAAGCAATTTACAATTTCAAGGCTTGTTTATTTTCCTATTCTCGTGGTTCTTCATGGCAAGCAGAGGCTTCTATTGAGGTTTTATTGTAGTGCTTTGTGGCCTTGTCAAAAGATGAGTGGATTAGATAGCGGTTCTCAAGATGGGAAGGATGAAGGTTAGACTTGCTAATTGAAGACTAATAGAGTAATGATTACTCCTGCTGATGTGTTTCTTGATAAGTCCAAAGTTGAATGATATTGTAATCCTACCAGATAAAGGCCTATTATATTATATAAATCTAAAATTGATAAACTAAGCTTTATCATTAAAGAGATAACTGCTATAATATCTCATAGATGTATACAGGGTTATGATATAACCAAGTCTCTTGTATTTATACTCTCTTGTATGTATACATAATATCAATACAAATTTGGCCAAGTCCTTTTTATTTTCATACTTTGTTTTCCTTTCCTAAACATTCATGTTATCAAAGACAAAGATCCATGAAGTTTTGAATTCAAAATTCAACAACTCTTATCAAAACATAAAAAAGTAAAAAGCGCATATAAGGATTTAGAAAGAATTTCAAAAGAGACGGACTTACATGTGAGGGGGAGTGTTAGAGAAAAATATAAATGAAATGAAAATTTACCTTCCATTAGCTTAAACTTTTGAAATCAGTAGTCATTCAACATGGTATCAAAGCATATCCTATAGGATACTCCAATGAGTTCTTTTTTTTATCCAAATGCCAAATATGCAAGATTGCTTGTTATACTATAGATCGATGTTGGCATAGATTTGATGATACCTATACAATTCCAAATAACAAAAGTTCTATGCGTCTCCTAATATCACTACTAATTCAGATTGGTCATTTGACAATGATGATACCAATCACATTACTACCAATCCATCCAACATAACCAAAAGAAATGAATATTTCGGCAATGACAAGCTTGTAGTAGGTAATGGACAAGGTTTGCTAATCTCTCATTCTGGATAATCTTTTCTTAATACTAATGTTGGAAAAAATAAATTAAACATTATGCTTTATGTTTCACAAATCATAAAAAAATTATTGAGTATATCTAGATTGACGAGTGATAACAATGTTATAGTGGAATTTAATAACCAAATTATTTTTGTGAAAGACAAGGACATGAAGAAGATTCTTCTCAAAGGCTTATGTAAAGACGGACCCTATCAAGTTCTACTGCCAAAAATTTGAATGCTTATTCTAGGACTTTATTTATCATTTCAATAATATTTCCGAACCTTTTAAATGTTTTTGTTCTCAGTTTCCTTTGCATAAATTATGGCACTATCACTTAGGCCATCCTAATTCGCTTATTATGAATAAAGTTGCATCTAAATTCAACAAATCTTTCTGTGTTGGTAACTCATGTGATTCTTTCTGCACTTCATGTCAATTAGGAAAAACAACAAAAGGATGTATGCACCACTTCATTAAATATCAGTAAAGAACCCTCTGAATTAATATTTTCTTATGTATAGGGACCTGCTCCAATTGAATCACCTCAAGGTTACAAATATTATTTAGGGATATTAGCATCTATGCACCCTGAATTTTATCGGGGTTGATACATTACACCCTAAACTATTTTTCCTAGCATTATACACCCCAAACTTGTATTTTCCTTGCACCGTTAGTTCTTCTGTCAAAAATGCTTAACAGAATGACCACATGCTGCGCACATGATCATCAAACGAGGGTAGATCAGGTCATTTTCTCATGTGTGTGCTTAGGGATTAGGGACCAGTGTCCTTGGATAGGGATTTTTGGATAGGAAAATCATTTTAGGGATTCATCGAATGATCTGATTGAGTTGCATTTGATTAGAGTTAAGAGTTTGGTGGAAGAAATTTGAGCAACAAGAACAGAATTTTGAGAGTAGTTTTACACGAACAAAAATTGAAAGAGCTGAGCTTATCTCAGAAGCAAAGTTGGCAGATGGAGAATGTGCAGAATGAAATCCCCAAATATCGTAAGTGGCTCTAAAATTTTAAATTTTATGCTTCTTTGTTTGGATTGTAAGTTTTTTGGCATCTTTGTTTGGGATGTAGATTTTATGCTCTGAAATTTTCATTTTTATGGTTTGAAAAGTGAAAATGACAAAGGACTGTGTTAGTTTTGGGTCCCATATCCCATATTTAGTTAAAACCTTGTTCCCCACTGCAAACACACGTTATGTATTAAATTGGCTTATTGTTAGGTTTGTGGGTGAGGTGTGGTCCCAAATATGGATTTTTCTGGGTGGAATGTGGTCCCAGGTTCGGGTTATTTTAAGAAGTTTGTATTTGTATGTGTGTAAATTGAATTAAAAAAATGATATTAATTGCATTGTGGTTGGTGTATGTGTAATACGCCTGAATTAATTATTAATACTTTAACTTTAATCAAAATGCCAAATAATGTGACTAGTAGTAATGTAGTTGTTTACAACTATGTTTTCTTTTCTAGCATCTATGTCACTGCATGTCTATTTATTTATTTGTTTGTGTTGTAAAATATGACTGCAGCTACTGGGTCATGGTACTTTATCCTAAAAGCTCACCATGGTGGTGACTTGTTTGACAGAATGGGTAAGACAATGTACTTAGGAAGGAGTGTTGATTTTTTAGACTACTGCCATGCTGACACTATGTGTTACTTTAGTTTTAATAAGTTTGCAAAGCTAATTGGGATCAAAGGTCAATGTTCTTACTTCTATCAGATTTCTACGAAGAACCTAAATGATGGTTTAGTTAAGATACTAGGAGTGGTAGACATGTGCAATATTGTGCATAGTAATAGAGTTATGGAAGTATATTTCATTCAGCAAGTGGCTTTGGGGTTTTTGATCAATGAACCTCACAATTGGGAGGAGAAACTAGGCACGCAACAACTTGAACCCCAAACTGATCCACACCAATCCCAAGTCTCAGGTTTAGATACCCCTTTTCAACCAGAAAATGATATTCCTGATTTTAACCTACATGTTAGTGGAGGTGAAGAGAGTGATGAGGGCAATGTTGGTGGCAATGATTGGCCTGATTTTGACATGCATGTGAGTGGAGGTGAAGAGAGTGATCATGTTAGTGAAGGTGTTGATTCTGATTTTCAGCAATCCGATTATGAGTTGTCAGATGACGAGATTATTTTTAGGGATAATATAGACAGTAATGTTGAGTTTGCAGGTGTTCAATCTACTAGAAATCCCATTACTTCCATTGATGAAGTCCACGTTGAGTCTGACCATGAGTATGATGATGATGTATTGATGAGCGGGCCATCTAGTGATGAAGAAGACATTAATAGGCATTTTCCTGAGTTTAATTCTCAGACAGATATGGGAGATCCTAAGTTTGAGGTTGGCATGTTGTTTAGTTGTGCAGATGACTTTAGAAAAGTAGTTAGGAAGTATGCAATCATTGAACAAAAACTAATAAAGTTTAAGAAGAATTGTAGTGATAAAGTTAGAACTGTGTGTTCGAACCCCAGATGTGAGTGGTTTGTGTATGCGTCAATGTTGAAAGATAAAATGACATTTCAGATTAAAATATTGAATAATGTACATATAGATAGATATGCTAAGTTGTTTAGGAATTCAAATGTCACATCTACTTGGCTAGCTACGAGGTTTATAAATAACTTCAAAGCTGACCCCAACTGGAAGTTAAACCTTTCTTAACAACTATGAAGGAACAGTGTAATACGAAGGTGAGTGAATGGCAGTATTGTAGGGCAAGAAGAAAGGCTCTTGCTGCTATACAAAGGACTCTCGAAGAGCAATATCACAAACTATGGGACTACTGTGAGGAATTAAGAAAAACTAACCCAAATAGTACTGTGGTGATAAAAAGTGAGTTCGAAGATAATGTAAGCAAGTTTTAGAGGATTTATATATGCCTGAGAGCTTGCAAACAAGGGTATATCAAGGTCAATTACTGGCAGCTGTTGGCATTGATGGTAACAATGCAATGTTTCCAATTGCATATGCATTGGTATAATTAGAGAATAAGGACACCTGGAGTTGGTTTCTTGAATTTTGATTAAAGATTTTGAGATAAGGAACTCTCATGGGATGACATTCATTTCTGATAAGTAGAAAGGCTTGGTTAATACATTAGAGGAGTTACTACCTGAATCTGAAGACAGACATTGTGTTAGAGACACTTATACAATAATTTTCCCTCGCATTCAAAGGTTTAGCTTTGAAGCAAAGGTTGTGATTTGCTGCCAAGGCAGGAACAGTAGCACATTTTCAAATGGAGATGGAAAAGCTAAAGGAATTGTCAGTTGATGCATTTGAGTGACTGAATGAAAAACCTCCTAGATATTGATCTAGATCATATTTTGGCACTTAGCCAAAATGTGATATCCTTTTGAATAACCTATGTAAGGCATTCAATGGATCAATAGTGGGGGTAAGGGATAAGCTTATTCTAACTTTGTTGAAGGAGATTAGGTGTAAGATCATGAGAAGAATGACATTCATACGTGAGGCAGTTGTCAAGTGGAATGGAGAGGTTGGACCAAGGATTTTCAAGAAGCTAGAGTGTTTGAAGGCTGATAGTAGGCAATGTATAGCAGTATGGGCTGGTGAGATGAAATTTTAGGTTACAGTTGCCTCTGGCAATCAATATGTTATTGATTTAAGGGCATACACATGCTCCTGTATGTACTGGGATTTAACAGGGATACCTTGTTCCCATGCAGTTTCAGCCATTTTTAGTAGAAATATGGAACCTGAATCATTTGTACATCATTGGTACAAAAAAAATACATATCTCAAAACTTACAGTCCCATTGTCAATCCAATGAGTGGTCTAGATTTGTGGCTGAATACTGGAATATCCCATTTGCATCCACCAATGTTTAGAAAACAACTAGGTAGGCCCAGAAAGGTAAGAAGAAGAGATTCAGATGAGCAACAACCTGGTACCATGAAGAAGTTAGGGAGAAAAGGGATCGTTATGACATGTAATAAATGTGGGCAGCAAGGGCATAATATAAGGTTGTGCAGGGTATCCAAATGCACATCCAAGTTCCAGGTAATTATGTTCAATTCCTTTAATTTTAATATCAGCAATGGCATTATCTTGTCAATTTATATGTTTATATTCTTTTTAGGCATCAAGTAGCTCAACAGCCCCATCTGAGGTAATGAGGAACACAAGGAGCAGAAGGAGCACAACTTAATGAGTTCTACTTTGTGCATGTAGGTTAAGAGACCTCCTAGGACAACAAATGGCTGTTTATTTGTGTTGTAAATACAACTTGGTTTTTATCTATCTTGTAAAATGTAGCTACTATATGACTATTTAGGATAGTATATGTTGTTGAGTTGTGAAGTTGACCTTTTGTGACTACTATATGGCTAGGGTTGTTTATGTCCTGTTTAGGGTAGTTTATATACGTGGTGCCATGAATTGGGCACAATGATATAGTATAAATGTATTTTGGATTTGTAAAAAGGTTATCATGTATTTAAATACTTGGACATATATTTTACGATGTATTTATCACAACATGCCTTGATAAATTTTGTTGTATTGTTCAATACAAATTCTTTGGCTAGATTACATTTACAAAATGGACAAACAAACTAAAAATATTAATAAGCTGGTAAATACAATCTGGTAAACATATTCACAGGGTTGAATAAATAAAAGAAAACATTCATAGAAGCTGCCAATTATATATATATACTACATACAAAGTTGATACAAGCATACTAACATTAAGGATATTGGTAGCTATCTCATTCTATCTACAAAGTTGATACAAGCATGCTATCGTCTTCATAAACTCTATTACATATATCGTTAAGGATATTGGCAACTATTACATTATCCATTTGTCATCATTCTATACACCAACAATACACATACAACAAATCCAACACAAATTATTTTCTTCAGTCTGGCCTTATCTTCCTCCAACTTTGTAATATCTCTTAGTAGTCAAGGTATAACCCTTGTTGAATGCTGACACATTGGTGGATCATACCATTGGAAGAATCCACATCCTTTTCTCACATTTTTCTGCAAACATAAGCCAAAAAAAATTAAGAAACAGTTAGTAGCAATGGAATTAAGAAACTAAATTTCCTATTGCATAATGATCTTAAATCAACTTTTCACTCAACAATATCAAAGATGCAATATCTTTAGAATAGAAAAATATGATCTTTGTTTTTTCTCTCTGTTTTCTTCTACATATATTTAAAAAAACGTTTACAAAATTTTTAAATATTTTTCATAAATGCGTAAAATATACCTTATATTTTGGATACCCATGAAATCTCCTTCCTGGATTAATGTTAGTCCATAAAGTTCTTTTCATGGCTGGCATTCCAAGTTGCAGATTTCCTTGTTTGTTAATATTCTTCAATGAAAATTCATTCATTTGCTGCAGCTTGAGTTGCAATGTCTCCACGAGGTGCTTTCTTCTGCAGCTTGAGCTATTTCTTCAACCTTCTTGAGTCCTATAGTCCCTTTCTCATCTTTTTGCAACTTTTTGTAACTTTCTGCAGCTTAACTCGTCCATTTCATAATTGGGTCTAAAACTCCATTTTTTATGCCCTACTTTCTAAGCTCATAACAGTAAAATGACCTAATCTACCCTCGCTTGATGATCACGTGTGCACACGTGGTCATTCCGTTAAGCATTTTTTATAGAAAAACCAAGGGTGCAAGGGAAATACAAGTTTGGGGGTGTATAATGTCAGGAAAAATAGTTTAGAGTGCAATGTATCAACCCCGATAAAGTTTGGGATGCATAGCTGCCAATATACCTATTATTTACTATTTGTAGATAACTTTTCTTGATTCTCTTGGATTTTTCCAATGAAGTTAAAATTTGAAGTTACTACCATCTTCCTATATTTTGAAAAAATGGTTGAAAATTTAATCAACAAAAAAATAAAGATTTTTTAGTTTTATTAGGGGGGTGAATTTAATCCTTTCCAACCATTTTTATAGCAATTCAGTTTTATTTTTCAACACCCATGTCCTCACACTCATAATCAAAACGGATGAGTAGAGCGTAAACAGTGTCATATTACTAAAACTGCTTTTTCACTTCTTGCTCAAAGCTCCATTCCATTCCATCATTGGTGGAATACATGTTTTAGCAACACATTTCTAATTAACAAGCTTCCCACAAAAGTCTTAAATGTTCAAACCCCTTTACAAAAGTTATTTAATAAAAACTTTAATTACTCTATTTTTAAATGCTTTGGGTGTGCGTGCTTTCCTTTCTTTCATCCTTATCTTTTAAAAAAATTAGTTTTCACTTTGAGAGATGTGTATTTATTGGATATAACTCATCCTATAAAGGCTATAAATGTCAAAGTCTATTAACTAATAAAACATACATCTATTCAAATGTGATTTTTAACGATCATTGTTAACCTTTTTCTGAAAGGATCGACCTTAATCTTCAAGAGAATAATTTAACCCATTATGTGAGCCCTACTTCTATACCTATCTCACAACCTTTCTTACAAGACAAGTTTCATAGTGTCTCAGTAACTTTAAAGCCATCTTTAAATTCTTTGGGCAAAAACTCTTCAACCATGTTTGGAGACTTAACAATTGATGTGATTCAATCCCACTCCAACATGTCTTCTCCTTCATTATCACAATCTGAAGATAGTTCTTCTACTCCATGTCCAACACCTCCACAATCAACTCAAGACATCTGTGGTTCTAGGTTGCTAGTCCAACATATTCTATACAACAATCTTTGTATATTCTTAGAAATACAGCAGGTCAAACTTCTCCATCTTACGAGCATGAGCAATCTTCTTTTCCTCTCTCACCTGATACTGGTTCTAAAGGGGGTCATGCTATACTCTTTCTCCATGCATGTCTTGCTCATTATAGCCAACATATCCTACGATAACTCATGCTAAAGATGGGATTTTCAAACAAAACTTTTCATGATAATAGTCAAACTTGTTGCCTTTCCCTATATGAAACCATCATCTGTTTCTTCGACACTTCTTTTTCCCAAATGGAAAAGAGCCATGGAGATTGAATTTGCTGCGTTAATGGACAATCATACCTGGACTCTTATGCCTTTTCATCCTTGTCAAAGATTAGTTGTTAATAAATGGGTTTTTAAACTGAAGAGAAATCCAAATGGATCCATTCTACATCATAAAGCTCGGCTTTTAACCAAAGGTTTGCATCAAAATCCGATTTGGATTTCAAAGACTTTTAACAAGAAACTTTATATCAAAAGATATCCAAAATTTACAAACTTAATATCAATGGAAAAATTATGGAATGAGTTACAAGAATCTAAGCTCACTTTGGTCCAAAATTGTTGCTGGTGGCCAAAATATTCATTGCAAAACTTGGCAAACTTTCCATTGATAGATCTTTCAAACCGTGAGGAGTTTTGATAAATGGAACATGGGAAGACTTGAAATGGCCGAAAAATGGCCAAACAGCTGAAAAATGCCAAACGACACCATCAGCTTCAAACGACTAATCTAGGTATGTCGGCCGGTAGTTTGGCTAGAAATTTAGCCAATTTGGTCACCCAAAGTGACCTTGCTGGTGGTCAAGTGCATGTAGGTCAACCCAGTTCGAAACCCGTGGGTTTAGAAAAAGTTTCTTGGGTTTAGGAGATAAAATTGTTATTTCAAGACTTGTTTACTGTTGGGTATGATTCCCAACATTTATCTAGAGCCTCGGATTATTGATAGATAAAAATCGAGGACTAGTTTGGACACTAATATAATACTAATATTTAAAATTTCCTAGAACCATAAATTTTGATCCGTAACTTGAAATATGTCATGTAGCCAATCTATGAACTCATATCTACATGTTCTAAGTATACTAGTTAAACTAAAATATTATCCACATAAAAAGTCAAACTCGGGATCCACAACGGTCCAGTTGGTCAAACCTGATCAAAGTTTCAAAATTTTAGGTATTTTTCTGGACAGGGTGTTACAATATTTATTATGACCATTGTGGACAGGTGCGGGGCACTGGTAGGCTACTTTGTGTCTAATCTCACATCACCGAAATGTAGATAAAGAGATGATTCAAATTTTATGATAGTCACTTTCATAATTTTGACCCTTTTTAAGAGCGGTTGGATTTAGGATTTGGAAGAACTTTGAAGTTAAGAGTACTTAGATAGGTGTAATCCAAAGATGGATGACCTCCTAGGAAACTCTAAACAAAAAATCTCATACTAAGTGTGGTGGCTAAATGGAAGACAATATTGGCAGAAAGTGACAAGTCTACTGGTGGAGATAGGGTGTTACAAATGGTATCAAACCTTGTACCTTGCTAGAAATGTGCCAACTAGGATGCTGGGCCTCAAGGGAGGTTGATTGTGACTACCAATGTGGGTGGATACAAGGCACTGTGTAACACCCCGTCCCAAATCGCACCGGAATCCGTGCACGTTGACCGAGGTTGACCGTTGACCGAAAGGGGTCAAAAGTTGACTTTTTGACTCGGTGGGAATTTCGAGTTGACCAGGGTACCGTGGCGAAGTGCACAATGCCACGAGTTCGTAGACTGATAGCACGTCGAAAACGGAGCTACGGTTTGAAAGTTAAAGATGAAACAAGTTGCGGTCCAAACTGTCCAGGGGGTGCCGAAGTTGACTTTTTGTTTATGGGGAATCGAGCTTTGACTCGTACATGGTTGTGAAGTGCTCGTCGATACGAGTTCACAGACTAGCGGCACGCTCAAAACGGACATCCGGTTAAAAAGTTATGGACGTTTGAAGTTTACCGGATACCGTATTATTTTAATGTTTTTGGGTCGGTGAACAGTGAAATGCCACGTGTCAACTTCTGATTGGTCCACGTGGCATGAACAGTGTCACACAAGGGTTTTTATTTGTTAAAAGTCTCGGGGAAGAGAGAGAAAGAGAGAGAGGAGAGAGAAAGAGAGAGAGAGAGAGAGGACCGCCGGCCATCGGAGTTTTCCACTGTTCCGGCCGATCTACAGTGCACGCGCCGGCCAGCAACGTTGCCCTCCTCATTTCCGGCAAAACCTCCAAATTTCATGGCGAACGGCCGCCGGACGCGCCCTGATCGGAGCTCCGAAGTTCGGCGGCGAGTTTTACCCCTCCACCGCCGGCCACCGCGAATCGACCCTTTTCCGGCCATTTTTCGGCCACACACACCAGCTAGCCTTGATCCTCTCCTCAAGTCCGGCCGACCCACCAAAAATCACGGCCATCGGACCACCGACGCGCCGGGATCGGAGCGTTTTCCGGCGAGGGGCCGGAAATCTTCAAAAGGTGATTTCTTCGCCGTCCGACCTCCGTTTTGCTCACCGCTGGTCCCGTTGGGTTGCTCTCCTCACAATCTACAAGTCTGCAAAATTTCACCACCTACGGCCACCGCACGCGCCGCCGCCGGCAACGGTTGCCGATGACCGCGGCGGCTCGCCGGAAAATACTGTTCCGGCGAGTACCCGAAATTCAAGCCAGCTCCAGTCCGTAGTGTTCGACCTCCTGAACCCGAATCCGGCTTCTGTTTCCGCCAATTCGCGACGGTTTGGGAGAATTGCGGAGCCGAAACTCGAAAAGCTTTCCGACGAGATTCCGACCCCGTCGGGTCCGATCACAGGAAAGTAAGACCGAATCCGTGATCCTCATCACGCGAACTTCGATACGATGCACGCGCGAGTAGTGGAGTTGATCCCGAGGAGGATCTTAGTTGATTTGCGCTCTCCAGGTGAGTGACCCACCTTTAAAAATATTTTTGGCGTAATTAATTGTATTTATGTGGTATTAATTTGATATCTGTAATTTGTGCTCATGTGGTGTATTTTAAATATAACCGGGAAAAATATTATTTTATATATATATTTACCCATTGGTGTTAAATGAAATTTTGGGGTCATTAAGAAATTCCCGATTATTATTTTATTATGGTTTAATTTATTATGCATGAGCAAGGTGTATTTTGGTAGTATTGGTACGTGGTTTTTTAAAATTTATTTTCCGGGCATAATTGGGTTAAATATTTTATGAAAATATTTGGTTAAATTTTATAAATTATGCCCGCGGTATTTTTGTGGTTGCATCTCGTACTTCGAGAAAATTGTGGTTTGTTGTTATCGCTGTTTCGTACCGGGTTATTAAATAAAAAAATGTGGGATGGTGTTTTGTGAAAATTTGGTATACTTCCCACGGTAATTTTGGAAAACGGTACGGTTGGTTATTAATGTTTATTTTTAGACGCACTCATACAGTATTGGTGTTCTGGTGTATGGTGTATGGACACGTGGTTTAGCACGCGGTTATTATATGGTTTAGCGTGCGGTTATTACTTCACCCGTGAGTTGCCATTGGACCGTGGGCAGGCAAGTTGTTATTGGCGATAGCCGCCCCCCTCCTTGGCCGGGTGATGGTTTTTAGCAGTCGGTACTGTCGGGACGCCGAAGTGACCACTGCATGTTTCTCTCTTTAACCTCCCGTCAGTCGGTGCTCGGGACGCTGGGTATCGGAGGGCATCACCGGTATATGGTGTGGTGCGTCAGGTGTAATTGTCGGTGTAAATTGCAAATAATGTTTTAAACCCCAAAGGTGTTCTAAAATTATTTATTATAATTTATTACATTTTATTTATATTTGGGGTATTTATTTATTTATTTATTTGTTGTTTATTAAATTATTTGGTTTATTGGTTTTTGGGAATTACGTACAAGGGTTTTGTGAAAATGTTTTAAAAATGGGAACTTTTCCAACTGAGAGAATTATAAGGGTTTTGAGAGAAATTATTATTTTCCAATTAATTATTATCTATCTACTGTATTACCGTGATATTATATTGTATAGTAGATAGGGTCACTCATTGAGATGATTAGCATCTCACACTCTTAAATTCCGTTCCCTTAGGTGCAAGTGGTGGTAGACGTTCTTCCGGAGCGAACCAAGTTTTCTACTGCTGTTGTGTTTCGAGAAGTATCTTTGTACTCTTTCATTTCAGTGTATTATTTCTTTTCAGCCTTGTTGTATTTCTGTTGTTTAGCACTTCTTAAAGCTCTGTATACTATTGGGATACTTCTGTTTTATTTGTGCACTGGATTGTTGTTGCTTTTGAGAAGTGCTGGAATTTGTGGAACAGTTTGTAGTTTGTGGGAGGAATAAGGGGATGTTTTTAGAAGTGTGTTTTCAGTGCAGGTAATTTGTGGTAAGTAAATCCCTTAGGGGAGGCTCTGTCGGATTTTCCGTTGGAGGGTCCGGTAGGGTTTCCCTGGGATCAGGGCTGTCTAGGGTTCCGGAGGAGGAATTCTGGACGGGTCCTGACACACTGGGTGTAGATTAAAAGATGATTTGAATGTAATGATAATCACTTTTATAACTTGAAACCTTTTCAAAACGGTTGGCTTTAGGGTTCGAAAGAACGCTAAAGTTAAGCATACTCAAGTGAGTGTAATTCAAGGATTGGGTGCCTTCTTGAAAATTTTTGAACAAAAAACCTCGTACCATATGTGGTGGAAAAATTAGGGACAATATTGACAAAGGGTAATAGGTCCACCAGTAAAGTTAGGGTGTTATAATTTATATATAATCCATAAATCTTAAACTCATGTATCATAAACATTACCAACCTTGTCTTATGACCATGTCTAGTGTCCTTATAGTGTTGCAAAGCAATCAAGGCAGAGGAAAATCGTCAAATAGTCCTTCCATCTTTAGGGCACCACAAAGAAAGGACCTTATCATCCAACCTCAATTAAGCAAGTGTCCAGTAAATGATGGCAATACAAGCACATAAGTCATAACTGTCAAATCCATAAACTTAGTATGGTAATGGTACACATAAAAACAAATAATCCATAATTTTAAAACCAATATCTATATCCTTTTTTCCATAGGAACATATCGAAATATCTATATAAAAAACATATGTATCTTTCATAAACTCTTTAATCAATAGAATTGAAATTCATAATTCCTTAAAATAATAAAACATCTTAAAAAACAATGTCAAAATGTATATCATAGATATCATTCACCACATGTTATAAAATCATATATATATATATGTAAACACAATGACATAAAATCATGTTCCTAACCCAAAAAATTTTTAAAAATAAATATTCACTCACGTAGATAACTCAAGCTCGATCCGTAGCTGTTGGATCACCTTTAGTCTCACTCGAGGTGCCTAAAATATTACAAAAAATTCCACTAAACCAAAGAAAAATATAGTACCCAGTGTGTGTGTGCACCATATCCTAATATTGCTCTAACAACCCAAAAATCTTAAATTTACTTACTAAATTCTTCAAAATTCTACACAAATTCAATTTCCCTATGGTCCAAATTAGGCATTTTCAATATCTTATCAAGTTCTTAGAATTGAGCTCTAGGTTAACTTCAATACATCACTAGAAACACATTTTAACTAGCAATTGCTATTGAAAACACCTCATAGATAATTAATTGTTCCAAAACCAAAATACCCTAGCCTAATATTGGAGATATCCAAATACTCAACTAGAATCCATAAATCATATACCAATTTAAAGTCCAAGATATGAAGAACATAGATTTATCTTCTATTGGTGCCAAATATTGATGGGTCGTCAAAAAAGACAAAGAAAGTTTGATCTCAAAACTAAATCTTGAGATCTGGCAACTTAAAGAGTTTTTAAGGCTTAGATAACATAAAAAACGGACTTAGGAGGTCCAAAATTCACTAAAAGAATTTTAAAAAAAAAATATTAGAAAGAACAACACCTACATCAATTTTTTGTAACTATAGACCCATATTTTTTGTTACTACAGCACATATAGTGACAAAGCATGTTGACACTGGAGTCATAACTATAGACCTTACACTAATTCATCTTCAGTTAAAATTCACTATTCATCATCCAAAATTTAACAAAAGGTGCATAATCGTGATAGTATGTTAATTGTCACTGATGCTCAATAATTTAGTTACACACAAAAATGACACTATATGGCCCATAAAATTGTCATTGTAATACCATAAATGTCATTGATTGCAATCATCTGGTCAAACATTCCATTCAGAGACAACATTATTTAACCTAATATATCTGCGACATTATTTTCATTTGGCATAATCAGTGATGAAAATATTGGTATCGATGGAAATGTCGATGTAAATGTTGATATCGATGGAAATGTCAATAAATTCATGGAAACTATAAATATTTAATTTAAAATACAGATTTTTGCATATGAGATAATTAATATAGTAAAATAATGCAAAAAAATACAATAATTAGAGTATAAGAATAATAACATAGTCCATAAACATTAAAATTAATTGTACATAAAGAAAATATAATGTTTGTTAGCACTAAAATATAGAAAATTTAATAAATAACATTAAGATATATGAAATTCTAAAATATAATTCATAATACATCATCAATACCGAAAATAACTCCTTGCTGCTTCAAATTGATTATCATATCCAGATATTTCACGAGTATAACAATAGTCATTCCAACTCATCCTACTAGAGAAATTTTCCATGTAATTGTAGATATGCCAAGCATATCTCTCTCTATCGATTCCAATCAACTGTCCAAGTGGAGGGTAATGTGGATTTACCCAAGGAGAAGTGTAGCCTTCATTTTGAGACATGGGATGTTAAAGATACCAATATCGTTATCATTGTGAGGATTATGTGATCTCATTTGATCAAATGGATACGCAATTGGAATTTCAGAATTTCCGTATTGAGAACTAACTTGTGTACTTAAACTCATTGCATCCAAAGAGTTAGAAAGATAATCTTCAGTAGGTTGATCCATCATAGAAATTCCATAATGCCTTCTTGAACCAGTGCCTGCTGTTCGAGTCCCATGATCAAAATCCTGTGTGGCATGTGTGTATTAATCTTCACCAATAAATGGACGTTGGCTTGGTTCTCGATAATATGTTCCACCCTCACCTCCACCAATATTATATCCTCCTCTACCATCGCCACCATAACCATTATCTCTATCATCATTATCATCATCATCGTTGTCGTCATCATCAAGATCAACAACGTCATCATCATCATCATCATCGTCATCTTCTTCCTCATCCTTATTTGGTTGAGCATAACCACCACTAAATGTTTCGAAAGTAGGCTTAAATCGCTTAGTTGAAGGCCTTGTCACTATTTCAAATGAATTATTACCTCCACTATCACTGCTCATAACTTCTTCAGCAATAGCATTATCAACATTTATCCCTAATTGGGAGGCATGCATTGCAACTCGAGGATCTGGATTACCTTCATCATCATCTAAGTATGAATTCATATAATCCGAATCTAATTGCGGTTGATTTGTTATTTTCATGTCACAAATTCGCAATTTCATATTATAATAGCAAAATATCAGTTTTTGAAGTTTTTCATATGTGAGCTTGTTTCATTGTTTTGTGTGTATCAAAGCAAATTTGCTCCAATTACGCTCACAAGTAGATGACGATACAGTTTGTGACAAAATATGCATTGCCAATTTTCTAAGTGTTGGAGTGCTATTTTTGTATATTGTTCACCATTCAATTGCATATTTCAACATTATAAATAATAACATATTAAATTTCAATAAAATTTTTAATATTCCGCACATGATTTATCGATAATAATTAATAAATATACTCAAACGCACATTTCTGCTCGGGCCGCAATTGCTACATGATCACTAAACCCCTTTCATGCATCTCTAAAACATATTATCTACATGTAATTACAAAATATATATATATATATAAGAAACTTTATTAATATGTTTGTTTGATTAAAAAAATAATAAATCTTACTTTTTTTCCAAATTGAGATATACAATCCGAATTTGGATCTGATACTGCAAAAATATCGTGAACAACTTGTATAAGATCTGGATCGGTACCAATCCCTTCATTATAATGGAATCATGGATTCAAAAAGTATGTCGCAAAAATTTCAAAAAATTAAATCTAATATATAAATTATTTGACAAAATGACAATTAAGAGTACGTAATTAAGATAAAATTACCAGCCATATGGAGAGGATGGGAAAGCATATTATCCCATCAATGATTTATGATGTTGATAACCCACTTAGTTCCTCTTTGGTTGTTGATTCCATATTTCATCTTTTGAAAACAATCATACAATATTGGCATCGTAGGTATAAACTCAGCATCAACAATTCGTAAAATAGTATATAATGGCTCATATATATTAACAAGGTGAGCAATAGAATCCCAAAAATGATTGTCAAGGATAAGTTTTTCCACTTCTTTACCCGCTTTTGTTCGACTCAATTGATGCTCAACCCAAGCATCACTTGTAAACACCTGTTTAAGAGAATATTTTTTTTTTTTAAGGAGACTATTTAAAGCAATGTAATTTGTTGCAAATCTTGTTTTTCCAGGTCGCACTATGTCTTCTTTATATATATCTCACATTAAGGAAAGTAACCAATTATGATTATAAATATAATTGGTTATTATTCTTCCACACTGAATGGCCCTTGCGATACTTTCTTGCTTTCCTATATCTTCAA